>NW_027596309.1:0-230395 GCF_964194155.1 Cetorhinus maximus
GTGTATATATTATATAATAACACACCGTGTGTTACTGGGTATAATGCTGTATATATTATATAATAACACACCGTGCGTTACTGGGTAGATTGCTGTGTATATTATATAATAATACACCGTGCGTTACTGGGATTAACGCTGTGTATATTATATAATCACACTCCGTGCGTTACTGGGTATAACGCTGTGTATATTATATAATAACACACCGGGCGTTACTGGGTATAACGCTGTGTATATTATATAATCACACACCGTGCGTTACTGGGTATAACGCTGTGTATATTATATAATAACACACCGTGCGTTACTGGGTATAACGCTCTGTATATTATATAATAACACACCGTGCGTTACTGGGGGGGGGGGGGGGGTATAACGCTGTGTATATTACATAATCACACACCGTGCGTTATGGGTATAACGCTGTATATATTATATAATCACACACCATGCGTTACTGGGTATAACGCTGTATATATTATATAATAACACACCGTGCGTTACTTGGTATAACGCTATGTATATTATCTAATCACACACCGTGCGTTACTGTGTATAACGCTGTATATATTATACAATCACACACCGTGCGGTACTGGGTATAACGCTGTATATATTATATAATAACACACCGTGTGTTACTGGTTATAACGCTGTGTATATTATATAATAACACACCGTGCGTTACAGGGTATAACGCTGTGTATATTATATAATAACACACCGTGCGTTACTGGGTATAACGCTGTGTATATTATATAATAACACACCGTGCGTTACTGTGTATAACGCTGTGTATATTATATAATAACACACCGTGCGTTACTGGGTATAACGCTGTGTATATTATATAATCACACACCGTGCGTTACAGGGTATAACGCTGTGTATATTATATATTGACACAAAGTGCGTTACTGGGTATAACGCTGTGTATATTATATAATAACACACCGTGCGTTACTGGGTATAACGCTGTGTATATTATATAATAACACACAGTGCGCTACTGGGTGTAACGCTGTGTATATTATATAATAACACACCGTGCGTTACTGGGTATAACGCTGTGTATATTATATAATCACACACCGTGCGTTACTGGGTATAACGCTGTGTATGTTATCTAATAACACACCGTGCGTTACTGGGTATAACGCTCTGTACATTATATAATCACACACCATGCGTTACTGGGTATAACGCTGTGTATCTTACATAATAACACACCGTGCGTTACTGGGTATAATGCTGTGTGTGTTATATAATAACACACAGTGCGTTACTGGGTATAACGCTGTATATGTTATATAATAACACACCGTGCGTTACTGGGTATAACGCTGTGTATATTATATATTCACACACCGTGCGTTACTGGGTATAACGCTGTGTATATTATATAATAACACACCGTGCGTTAGTGGGGATAAAGCTGTGTATATTATATAATCACACACCGTGCGTTACTGGGTATAACGGTGTATATTATATAATAACACACCGTGTGTTACTGGGTATAATGCTGTATATATTATATAATAACACACCGTGCGTTACTGGGTAGAACGCTGTGTATATTATATAATAATACACCGTGCGTTACTCGGATTAACGCTGTGTATATTATATAATCACACTCCGTGTGTTACTGGATATAACGCTCTGTATATTATATAATCACACACCGTGCGTTACTAGGTATAACGCTGTGTATAGTATATAATAACACACTGTGCGTTACTGGGTATTACGCTGCGTATATTATATAATAAAACACAGTGCGTTACTGAGTATAACGCTGTGTATATTATATAATAACACACCGTGCGTTACTGGGTATAACGCTGTGTATATTTTATATTCGCAGGCCGTGCGTTACTGGGTATAACGCTGTGTATATTATATAATCACACACCGTGCGTTACTGGGTATAACGCTGTGTATATTATATAATCGCAGGCCGTGCGTTACTGGGTATAACGCTGTGTATATTATATAATAACACACCGTGCGTTAGTGGGTATAACGCTGTGTATATTATATAATCACACACCGTGCGTTCCTGTGTATAACGCTGTGTATATTATATAATCACACACCTTGCGTTCCTGGGTACAACGCTGTGTATATTATATAATCACACACCGTGCGTTACTGGGTAAAACGCTGTGTATATTATGTAATCACAGACCGTGCGTTACTGAGTATAACGCTGTGTATATTATATAATAACAGACCGTGCGTTACAGGGTATAACGCTGTATGCATTATATAATCACACACCGTGCGTTACATGGTATAACTCTGTATATATTATATAATTGCACACCGTGCGTTACTGGGTATAACACTGTGTATATTATATAATCACACACCGTGCGTTACTGGGTATAAAGCTGTGTATATTATATAATAACACACCGTGTGTTACTGGGTATAACGCTGCATACATTATATAATCACACCCCGTGCGTTACTGGGTATAATGCTGTGTATATTATATATTCACACACCGTGCGTTACTGGGTATAACGCTGTATATATTATATAATAACACACCGTGTGTTACTGGGTATAATGCTTTGTATATTATATAATAACACACCGTATGTTACTGGGTATAACGCTGTGTATATTATATAATAACACACCGTGCGTTACTGGGCATAACGCTGTGTATATTATATAATAACACACCGTGCGTTACTGGGTATAACGCTTAGTATATTATATAATAACACACCGTGCGTTACTGGGTAAAACGCTGTGTATATTATGTAATAACACACCGTATGTTACTGGGTATAACGCTGTGTATATTACATAATCACACACAGTGCGTTACTGGGCATAACGCTGTGTATATTATATAATAACACACCGTGCGTTACTGGTTATAACACAGTGCATATTATATAAAAACACACCGTGCGTTACTGGGTAAAACGCTGTGTATATTATATAATAACACACCGTGCGTTACTGGGTATAACGCTGTGTATATTATATAATAACAAACCGTGGCTTACTGGGTATAACGCTGTGTATATTATATACTAACACACCTTGCGTCACTGGGTATAACGCTGTGTATATTATTTAATAACACACATTGCATCACTGGGTATAACGCTGTGTATATTACTTAATAACACACCGTGCTTAACTGCATATAACGCTGTGTATTTTATATAATAACACACCGTGCGTTACTGGGTATAACGCTGTGTATATTATATAATCACAAACCGTGCGTTACTGGGTATAACGCTGTGTATATTATATATTGACACAACGTGCGTTACTGGGTATAACGCTGTGTATATTATATAATAACACACCGTGCGTTACTGGGTATAACGCTGTGTATATTATATAATAACACACCGTGCGCTACTGGGTATAACGCTGTGTATATTATATAATAACACACCGTGCGTTACTGGGTATAACGCTGTGTATATTATATAATCACACACCGTGCGTTACTGGGTATAACGCTGTGTATATTATCTAATAACACACCGTGCGTTACTGGGTATAACGCTGTGTACATTATATAATCACACACCGTGCGTTACTGGGTATAACGCTGTGTATATTATATAATCACACACCATGCGTTACTGGGTATAACGCTGTGTATGTTACATAATAACACACCGTGCGTTACTGGGTATAACGCTGTGTATGTTATATAATAACACACAGTGCTTTACTGGGTATAACGGTGTATATATTATATAATAACACACCGTGCGTTACTGGGTATAAAGCTGTGTATATTATATAATCACACACTGTGCGTTACTGGGTATAACGCTGTGTATATTATATAATAACACACCGTGCGTTAGTGGGGATAAAGCTGTGTATATTATATAATCACACACCGTGCGTTACTGGGTATAACGGTGTATATATTATATAATAACACACCGTGTGTTACTGGGTATAATGCTGTATATATTATATAATAACACACCGTGCGTTACTGGGTAGATTGCTGTGTATATTATATAATAATACACCGTGCGTTACTGGGATTAACGCTGTGTATATTATATAATCACACTCCGTGCGTTACTGGGTATAACGCTGTGTATATTATATAATAACACACCGGGCGTTACTGGGTATAACGCTGTGTATATTATATAATCACACACCGTGCGTTACTGGATATAACGCTGTATATATTATATAATAACACACCGTGCGTTACTGTTTATAACGCTGAGTAAATTATATAATCGCACTCCGTGTGTTACTGGATATAACGCTCTGTATATTATATAATCACACACCATGCGTTACTGGGTATAACGCTGTGTATAGTATAAAATAACACACTGTGCGTTACTGGGTATTACGCTGCGTATATTATATAATAAAACACAGTGCGTTTCTGAGTATAACGCTGTGTATATTATATAATAACACACCGTGCATTACTGGGTATAACGCTGTGTATATTATATAATCACACACCGTGCGTTCCTGGGTATAACGCTGTGTATATTATATAAACACACACCTTGCGTTACTGGGTATAACGCTGTGTATATTATATAATCGCAGGCCGTGCGTTACTGGGTATAACGCTGTGTATATTATATAATAAAACACCGTGCGTTACTGGGTATAACGCTGTGTATATTATATAATCACACACCGTGCGTTCCTGGGTATAACGCTGTGTATATTATATAATCACAAACCGTGCGTTCCTGGGTACAACGCTGTGTATATTATATAATCACACACCGTGCGTTAGTGGGTAAAGCGCTGTGTATATTATATAATCACAGACCGTGCGTTACTGGGTATAACGCTGTGTATATTATATAATAACACACCGTGCGTTTCTGGGTATAACGCTGTTTGCATTATATAATCACACACAGTGCGTTACATGGTATAACTCTGTATATATTATATAATAGCACACCGTGCGTTACTGGGTATAACACTGTGTATATTATATAATCACACACCGTGCGTTACTGGGTATAAAGCTGTGTATATTATATAATAACACACCGTGTGTTACTGGGTATAACGCTGCATACATTATATAATCACACCCCGTGCGTGACTGGGTATAATGCTGTGTATATTATATATTCACACACGGTGCGTTACTGGGTATAACGCTGTATATATTATATAATAACACACCGTGTGTTACTGGGTATAACGCTGTGTATATTATATAATAACACACCGTATGTTACTGGGTATAACGCTGTGTATATTATATAATAACACACCGTGCGTTACTGTGTATAACGCTGTGTATATTAGATAATAACACACCGTGCATTACTGGGTATAACGCTGTGTATATTATATAATAACACACCGTGCGTTATTGGGTTTAACGTTGTGCATACTATATAATAACACACCGTGCATTATTGGTTATAACGCTGTGTATATTATATAATCACACACCGTGCGTTACTGTGTATAACGCTGTTTAAATTATATAATCACACACCGTGCATTACTGGGTATAACGCTGTGTGTATTATATAATCACACACCGTGCGTTACTGGGTATAACGCTGTGTATATTATATAATCACAAACACTTGCGTTACTGGGTATAACGCTGTGTATATTATATAATAACACACCGTGGGTTACTGGGTATAACGCTGTATATATTATATAATCACACACCGTGCATTACTTGGTATAACGCTGTGTATGTTATATAATCGCACACCGTGCGTTACTGGGTATAACGCTGTGTATATTATATAATCACACACCGTGCGTTACTGGGTATAACGCTGTATATATTATGTAATCACACAACGTACATTACTGGGTATAACGCTGTGTATATTATATAATAACACACCGTGCGTTACATTGTATAACGCTGCGTTTATTACATAATCACACACCGTGCGTTACTGGGTATAACGCTGTGTATATTATATAATTACACAGCGTGCATTACTGGGTATAATGCTGTGTAAATTACATAATCACACACCGTGCGTTACTGGGCATAACGCTGTGTATATTATATAATAACACACCGTGCGTTACTGGGTATAACGCTGCGTATATCATATAATAACACACCGTGCGTTACTGGGTATAACGCTGTGTATATTATATAATAACACACCGTGCGTTAGTGGGTATAACGCTGCGTATATTACATAATAACACACCGTGCGTTACTGGGTATAACGCTGTGTATATTATATAATCACACACCGTGCGTTACTGGGTATAACGCTGTATATATTATATAATCACACACCGTGCGTTACTGGGTATAACGCTGTATATATTATATAATAACACACCGTGCGTTACTGGGTATAACGCTATGTATATTATCTAATCACACACCGTGCGTTACTGTGTATAACGCTGTGTATATTATATAATCACACACCGTGCGGTACTGGGTATAACGCAGTATATATTATATAATCACACACCGTGCATTACTGGGTATAACGCTGTGTATATTATATAATAACACACCGTGCGTTAGTGGGTATAACGCTGCGTATATTACATAATAACACACCGTGCGTTACTGGGTATAACGCTGTGTATATTATATAATCACACACCGTGCGTTACTGGGTATAACGCTGTATATATTATATAATCACACACCGTGCGTTACTGGGTATAACGCTGTATATATTATATAATAACACACCGTGCGTTACTGGGTATAACGCTATGTATATTATCTAATCACACACCGTGCGTTACTGTGTATAACGCTGTGTATATTATATAATCACACACCGTGCGGTACTGGGTATAACGCAGTATATATTATATAATCACACACCGTGCGTTACTGGGTATAACGCTATGTATATTATATAATCAGACAACGTGCGTTACTGGGTATAACGCTGTGTATATTATATAATAACACACCGTGCGTTACTGGGTATAACGCTGTGTATATTATATAATAACATACCGTGCGTTACTGGGTATAATGCTGTGTATATTATACAATCGCACACCGTGCGTTACTGGGTATAACGCTGTGTATATTATATAATCACACACCGTGCGTTACTGGGTATAACGCTGTGCATATTATATAATCACACACCGTGCATTACTGGGTTTAACGCTGTATATATTATATAATCACACACCGTGTGTTACTGGGTATAACGCTGAGTATATTATATAATCACAAATCGTGCATTACTGGGTATAACGCTGTGTATATTATATAATAACAGTCCGTGCGTTACTGGGTATAACGCTGTGTATATTACATAATCACACACCGTGCGTTACTGGGTATAACGGTTTGTATATTATATAATCACACACCAAGCGTTACTGGGTATTATGCTGTGTATATTATATAATCACACACCGTGCGTTACTGGGTATATCGCTGTGTATATTACATAATCACACACCGTGCGTTACTGGGTATAACGCTGTATATATTATATAATAACACACCGGGCGTGACTGGGTATAACGCTATGTATATTATATAATCACACACCGTGCGTTACTGGGTATAACGCTGTGTATATTATATAATCACACACCGTGCGTTACTGGGTATCACGCTGTGTATATTATATAATAACATACCATGCGTTACTGGGTATAACGCTGTGTATATTAGATAATAACACACCGTGCGTTACTCAGTATAACGCTGTGTATATTGTATAATAACACACCGTGCGTTACTGTGTATAACGCTGTATATATTATATAATAACACACCGTGCGTTAGTGGGTATAACGCTGTGCATATTATATAATAACAAACCTTGCCTTACTGGGTATAACGCTGTGTATATTATATAATAACACACCTTGCGTCACTGGGTATAACGCTGTGTATATTATATAATAACACACCGTGCTTAACTGGGTATAATGCTGTGTATATTATATATTCACACACCGTGCGTTACTCGGTATAACGCTGTATATATTATATAATAACACACCGTGTGTTTCTGGGTATAACGCTGTGTATATTATATAATAACACACCGTTTGTTACTGGTTATAACGCTGTGTATATTATATAATAACACACCGTGCTTTACTGTGTATAAAGCTGTGTATATTAGATAATAACACACTGTGCATTACTGGGTAGAACGCTTTGTATATTATATAATAACACACCGTACGTTATTGGGTATAAAGCTGTGCATATTATATAAAAACACACCGTGCGTTACTGGTTATAACGCTGTGTATATTATATAATCACACACCGTGTGTAATGTGTATAACGCTGGTTAAATTATATAATCACACACCGTGCGTTACTGGGTATAACGCTGTGTGTATTATATAATCACACACCGTGCGTTACTGGGTATAACGCTGTGAATATTATATAATCACACACCGTGCGTTACTGGGTATAACGCTGTGTATATTATATAATAACACACCGTGGGTTACTGGGTATAACGCTGTGTATATTATATAATCACACACCGTGCGTTACTGGGTATAACGCTGTGTATATTATATAATCGCACACCGTGCATTACTGGGTATAACGCTGTGTAAATTATATAATAACACACTGTGCGTTACTGGGTATAACGCTGTATATATTATATAATCACACACCGTGCATTACTGGGTATAACGCTGTGTATGTTATATAATCGCACACCGTGCGTTACTGGGTATAACGCTGTGTATATTATATAATCACACAACGTGCATTACTGGGTATAACGCTGTGTATATTATATAATAACCGACCGTGCGTTACTGGGTATAATGCTGTGTTTATTACATAATCACACACCGTGCGTTGCTGTGTATAACGCTGTGTATATTATATAATAACACAGCGTGCGTTACTGGGTATCACGCTGTGTAAATTACATAATCACACACCGTGCGTTACTGGGCATAACGCTGTGTATATTATATAATAACACACCGTGCGTTACTGAGTATAACGCTGTGTATATCATATATTAACACACCGTGCGTTACTGGGTATAACGCTGTGTATATTATACAATCGCACACCGTGCGTTACTGAGTATAACGCTGTGTATATTATATAATCACACACCGTGCGTTACTGGGTGTAACGCTGTGTATATTATATAATCACACACCGTGCGTTACTGGGTATAACGCTGTATATATTATATAATCACACACCGTGTGTTACTGGGTATAACGCTGAGTATATTATATAATCAAACACCGTGCATTACTGGGTATAACGCTGTGTATATTATATAATAACACTCCGTGCGTTACTGGGTATAACGCATCTGTATATTATATAATCACACACCGTGCGTTACTGGGTATAATGCTGTGTATATTATATAATAACATACCGTGCGTTACTGGGTATAACGCTGTGTATATTATATCATAACACACCGTGCGTTACTCAGTATAACGCTGTGTATATTGTATAATAACACACCGTGCGTTACTGGGTAGAACGCTGTGTATATTATATAATAATACACCGTGCGTTACTGGGATTAACGCTATGTATATTATATAATCACACTCCGTGCGTTACTGGGTATAACGCTGTGTATATTATATAATAACACACCGGGCGTTACTGGGTATAACGCTGTGTATATTATATAATCACACACCGTGCGTTACTGGATATAACGCTGTGTATATTATATAATAACACACCGTGCGTTACTGTTTATAACGCTGAGGATATTATATAATCACACTATGTTTGTAACTGGATATAACGCTCTGTATATTATATAATGACACACCGTGCGTTACTGGGTATAACGCTGTGTATAGTATATAATAACACACTGTGCGTTACTGGGTATTACGCTGCGTATATTATATAATAAAACACAGTGCGTTACTGAGTATAACGCGGTGTATATTATATAATAACACCGTGCATTACTGGGTATAACGCTGTGTATATTATATCATCACACACCTTGCGTTCCTGGGTATAACGCTGTGTATATTATATAATCACACACCGTGCGTTACTGGGTATAACGCTGTGTATATTATATAATCGCAGGCCGTGCGTTACTGGGTATAACGCTGTGTATATTATATAATAACACACCGTGCGTTACTGGGTATAACGTTGTGTATATTATATAATCACACACCGTGCGTTCCTGGGTATAACGCTGTGTATATTATATAATCACACACCGTGCGTTCCTGGGTATAACGCTGTGTATATTATATATTCACACACCGTGCGTTACTGGGTATAACGCTGTATATATTATATAATAACACACCGTGTGTTTCTGGGTATAACGCTGTGTATATTATATAATAACACACCGTTTGTTACTGGTTATAACGCTGTGTATATTATATAATAACACACCGTGCTTTACTGTGTATAAAGCTGTGTATATTAGATAATAACACACTGTGCATTACTGGGTAGAACGCTTTGTATATTATATAATAACACACCGTACGTTATTGGGTATAACGCTGTGCATATTATATAAAAACACACCGTGCGTTACTGGGTATAACGCTGTGTATATTATATAATCACACACCGTGTGTAATGTGTATAACGCTGGTTAAATTATATAATCACACACCGTGCGTTACTGGGTATAACGCTGTGTGTATTATATAATCACACACCGTGCGTTACTGGGTATAACGCTGTGAATATTATATAATCACACACATTGCGTTACTGGGTATAACGCTGTGTATATTATATAATAACACACCGTGGGTTACTGGGTATAACGCTGTATATATTATATAATCACACACCGTGCATTACTGGGTATAACGCTGTGTATGTTATATAATCGCACACCGTGCGTTACTGGGTATAACGCTGTGTATATTATATAATCACACACCGTGCATTACTGGGTATAATGCTGTATATGTTATATAATCACACAACGTGCATTACTGGGTATAACGCTATGTATATTATATAATAACCCACCGTGCGTTACTGGGTATAACGCTGTGTTTATTACATAATCACACACCGTGCGTTACTGTGTATAACGCTGTGTATATTATATAATAACACAGCGTGCGTTACTGGGTATAACGCGGTGTAAATTACATAATCACACACCGTGCGTTACTGGGCATAACGCTGTGTATATTATATAATAACACACCGTGCGTTACTGGGAATAACGCTGTGTATATCATATAATAACACACCGTGCGTTACTGGGTATAACGCTGTGTATATTATACAATCGCACACCGTGCGTTACTGAGTATAACGCTGTGTATATTATATAATCACACACCGTGCGTTACTGGGTATAACGCTGTGTATATTATATAATCACACACCGTGCGTTACTGAGTATAACGCTGTATATATTATATAATCACACACCGTGTGTTACTGGGTATAACGCTGAGTATATTCTATAATCAAACACCGTGCATTACTGGGTATAACGCTGTGTATATTATATAATAACACTCCGTGCGTTACTGGGTATAACGCTGTGTATATTACATAATCACACACCGTGCGTTACTGGGTATAACGCTGCGTATATTATATAATCACACACCGTGCGTTACTGGGTATAATGCTGTGTATATTATATAATAACATACCGTGCGTTACTGGGTATAACGCTGTGTATATTATATAATAACACACCGTGCGTTACTCAGTATAACGCTGTGTATATTGTATAATAACACACCGTGCGTTACTGGGTAGAACGCTGTGTATATTATATAATAATACACCGTGCGTTACTGGGATTAACGCTATGTATATTATATAATCACACTCCGTGCGTTACTGGGTATAACGCTGTGTATATTATATAATAACACACCGGGCGTTACTGGGTATAACGCTGTGTATATTATATAATCACACACCGTGCGTTACTGGGTATAACGCTGTGTATATTATATAATAACACACCGTGCGTTACTGTTTATAACGCTGAGGATATTATATAATCACACTCCGTTTGTTACTGGATATAACGCTCTGTATATTATATAATCACACACCGTGCGTTACTGGGTATAACGCTGTGTATAGTATATAATAACACACTGTGCGTTACTGGGTATTACGCTGCGTATATTATATAATAAAACACAGTGCGTTACTGAGTATAACGCTGTGTATATTATATAATAACACCGTGCATTACTGGGTATAACGCTGTGTATATTATATAATCACACACCTTGCGTTCCTGGGTATAACGCTGTGTATATTACATCATCACACACCATGCGTTACTGGGTATAACGCTGTGTATATTATATAATCGCAGGCCGTGCGTTACTGGGTATAACGCTGTGTATATTATATAATAACACACCGTGCGTTACTGGGTATAACGTTGTGTATATTATATAATCACACACCGTGCGTTCCTGGGTATAACGCTGTGTATATTATATAATCACACACCGTGCGTTCCTGGGTATAACGCTGTGTATATTATATAATCACACACCGTGCGTTACTGGGTATAACGCTGTGTATATTATCTAATAACACACCGTGCGTTACTGGGTATAACGCTGTGTACATTATATAATCACACACCGTGCGTTACTGGGTATAACGCTGTGTATATTATATAATCACACACCATGCGTTACTGGGTATAACGCTGTGTATGTTACATAATAACACACTGTGCGTTACTGGGTATAACGCTGTGTATGTTATATAATAACACACAGTGCGTTACTGGGTATAACGCTGTATATATTATATAATAACACACCGTGCGTTACTGGGTATAAAGCTGTGTATATTATATAATCACACACCGTGCGTTACTGGGTATAACGCTGTGTATATTATATAATAACACACCGTGCGTTAGTGGGGATAAAGCTGTGTATATTATATAATCACACACCGTGCGTTACTGGGTATAACGGTGTATATATTATATAATAACACACCGTGCGTTACTGGGTATAATGCTGTATATATTATATAATAACACACCGTGCGTTACTGGGTAGAATGCTGTGTATATTATATAATAATACACCGTGCGTTACTGGGATTAACGCTGTGTATATTATATAATCACACTCCGTGCGTTACTGGGTATAACGCTGTGTATATTATATAATAACACACCGGGCGTTACTGGGTATAACGCTGTGTATATTATATAATCACACACCGTGCGTTACTGGGTATAACGCTGTATATATTATATAATAACACACCGTGCGTTACTGTTTATAACGCTGAGTATATTATATAATCACACTCCGTGTGTTACTGGATATAACGCTCTGTATATTATATAATCACACACCATGCGTTACTGGGTATAACGCTGTGTATAGTATATAATAACACACTGTGCGTTACTGGGTATTACGCTGCGTATATTATATAATAAAACACAGGTCGTTACTGAGTATAACGCTGTGTATATTATATAATAACACACCGTGCATTACTGGGTATAACGCTGTGTATATTATATAATCACACACCGTGCGTTCCTGGGTATAACGCTGTGTATATTATATAAACAAACCGTGCGTTACTGGGTATAACGCTGTGTATATTATATAAACACACCGTGCGTTACTGGGTATAACGCTGTGTATATTATATAATCGCAGGCCGTGCGTTACTGGGTATAACGCTGTGTATATTATATAATCGCACACCGTGCGTTACTGGGTATAACGCTGTGTATATTAGATAATCACACACCGTGCGTTACTGGGTATAACGCTGTATATATTATATAATCACACACAGTGCATTACTGGGTATAACGCTGTGTAGATTATATAATAACACACCGTGGGTTACTGGGTATAACGCTGTATATATTATATAATCACACACCGTGCATTACTTGGTATAACGCTGTGTATGTTATATAATCGCACACCGTGCGTTACTGGGTGTAATGCTGTGTATATTATATAATCACACACCGTGCGTTACTGGGTATAGCGCTGTATATATTATATAATCACACAACGTGCATTACTGGGTATAACGCTGTGTATATTATATAATAACACACCGTGCGTTACTGGGTATAATGCTGCGTTTATTACTTAATCACACACCGTGCGTTACTGGGTATAACGCTGTGTATATTATATAATTACACAGCGTGCGTTACTGGGTATAACGCTGTGTAAATTACATAATCACACACCGTGCGTTACTGGGCATAACGCTGTGTATATTATATAATAACACACCGTGCGTTAGTGGGTATAACGCTGTGTATATTACATAATAACACACCGTGCGTTACTGGGTATAACGCTGTGTATATTAAATAATCACACACCGTGCGTTACTGGGTATAACGCTGTATATATTATATAATAACACACCGTGCGTTACTGGGTATAACGCTATGTATATTATATAATCACACACCGTGCGTTACTGTGTATAACGCTGTGTATATTATATAATCACACACCGTGCGGTACTGGGTATAACGCTGTATATATTATATAATCACACACCGTGCGTTACTGGGTATAACGCTATGTATATTATATAATCAGACAACGTGCGTTACTGGGTATAACGCTGTGTATATTATATAATAACACACCGTGCGTTACTGGGTATAACGCTGTGTATATAATATAATAACATACCGTGCGTTACTGGGTATAATGCTGTGTATATTATACAATCGCACACCGTGCGTTACTGGGTATAACGCTGTGTATATTATATAATCACACACCGTGCGTTACTGGGTATAACGCTGTGCATATTATATAATCACACACCGTGCATTACTGGGTTTAACGCTGTATATATTATATAATCACACACCGTGTGTTACTGGGTATAACGCTGAGTATATTATATAATCACAAATCGTGCGTTACTGGGTATAACGCTGTGTATATTATATAATAACAGTCCGTGCGTTACTGGGTATAACGCTGTGTATATTACATAATCACACACCGTGCGTTACTGGGTATAACGCTGTGTATATTATTTAATAGCACACCGTGCGTTACTGGGTATAACGGTTTGTATATTATATAATCACACACCTAGCGTTACTGGGTATTATGCTGTGTATATTATATAATCACACACCGTGCGTTACTGGGTATATCGCTGTGTATATTACATAATCACACACCGTGCGTTACTGGGTATAACGCTGTATATATCATATAATAACACACCGTGCGTGACTGGGTATAACGCTATGTATATTATATAATCACACACCGTGCGTTACTGGGTATAACGCTGTGTATATTATATAATCACACACCGTGCGTTACTGGATATCACGCTGTGTATATTATATAATAACATACCGTGCGTTACTGGGTATAACGCTGTGTATATTATATAATAACACACCGTGCGTTACTCAGTATAACGCTGTGTATATTGTTTAATAACACACCGTGCGTTACTGGGTATAACACTGTATATATTATATAATAACACACCGTGCGTTAGTGGGTATAACGTTGTGCATATTATATAATAACAAACCTTGCCTAACTGGGTATAACGCTGTGTATATTATATAATAACACACCTTGCGTCACTGGGTATAACGCTGTGTATATTATATAATAACACACCGTGCTTAACTGGGTATAATGCTGTGTATATTATATATTCACACACCGTGCGTTACTGGGTATAACGCTGTATATATTATATAATAACACACCGTGTGTTTCTGGGTATAACGCTGTGTATATTATATAATAACACACCGTTTGTTACTGGTTATAACGCTGTGTATATTATATAATAACACACCGTGCTTTACTGTGTATAAAGCTGTGTATATTAGATAATAACACACTGTGCATTACTGGGTAGAACGCTTTGTATATTATATAATAACACACCGTACGTTATTGGGTATAACGCTGTGCATATTATATAAAAACACACCGTGTGTTACTGGTTATAACGCTGTGTATATTATATAATCACACACCGTGTGTTACTGTGTATAACGCTGGTTAAATTATATAATCACACACCGTGCGTTACTGGGTATAAAGCTGTGTGTATTATATAATCACACACAGTGCGTTACTGGGTATAACGCTGTGAATATTATATAATCACACACCGTGCGTTACTGGGTATAACGCTGTGTATATTATATAATAACACACCGTGGGTTACTGGGTATAACGCTGTGTATATTATATAATCACACACCGTGCGTTACTGGGTATAACGCTGTGTATATTATATAATCGCACGCCGTGCATTACTGGGTATAACGCTGTGTAAATTATATAATAACACACCGTGCGTTACTGGGTATAACGCTGTATATATTATATAATCACACACCGTGCATTACTGGGTATAACGCTGTGTATGTTATATAATCGCAAACCGTGCGTTACTGGGTATAACGCTGTGTATATTATATAATCACACACCGTGCATTACTGGGTATAATGCTGTATATATTATATAATCACACAACGTGCATTACTGGGTATAACGCTGTGTATATTATATAATAACCCACCGTGCGTTACTGGGTATAACGCTGTGTTTATTACATAATAACACACCGTGCGTTACTGTGTATAACGCTGTGTATATTATATAATAACACAGCGTGCGTTACTGGGTATAACGCTGTGTAAATTACATAATCACACACCGTGCGTTACTGGGCATAACGCTGTGTATATTATATAATAACACACCGTGCGTTACTGGGTATAATGCTGTGTATATCATATAATAACACACCGTGCGTTACTGGGTATAACGCTGTGTATATTATACAATCGCACAACGTGCGTTACTGAGTATAACGCTGTGTATATTATATAATCACACACCGTGCGTTACTGGGTATAACGCTGTGTATATTATATAATCACACACCGTGCATTACTGGGTATAACGCTGTATATATTATATAATCACACACCGTGTGTTACTGGGTATAATGCTGAGTATATTATATAATCAAACACCGTGCATTACTGGGTATAACGCTGTGTATATTATATAATAACACTCCGTGCGTTACTGGGTATAACGCTGTGTATATTACATAATCACACACCGTGCGTTACTGAGTATAACGCTGTGTATATTATATAATCACACACCGTGCGTTACTGGGTATAATGCTGTGTATATTATATAATAACATACCGTGCGTTACTGGGTATAACGCTGTGTATATTATATCATAACACACCGTGCGTTACTCAGTATAACGCTGTGTATATTGTATAATAACACACCGTGCGTTACTGGGTAGAACGCTGTGTATATTATATAATAATACACCGTGCGTTACTGTGATTAACGCTGTGTATATTATATAATCACACTCCGTGCGTTACTGGGTATAACGCTGTGTATATTATATAATAACACACCGGGCGTTACTGGGTATAACGCTGTGTATATTATATAATCACACACCGTGCGTTACTGGGTATAACGCTGTGTATATTATATAATAACACACCGTGCGTTACTGTTTATAACGCTGAGGATATTATATAATCACACTCCGTTTGTTACTGGATATAACGCTCTGTATATTATATAATCACACACCGTGCATAACTGGGTATAACGCTGTGTATAGTATATAATAACACACTGTGCGTTACTGGGTATTACGCTGCGTATATTATATAATAAAACACAGTGCGTTACTGAGTATAACGCTGTGTATATTATATAATAACACCGTGCATTACTGGGTATAACGCTGTGTATATTATATAATCACACACCTTGCGTTCCTGGGTATAACGCTGTGTATATTATATAATCACACACCGTGCGTTACTGGGTATAACGCTGTGTATATTATATAATCGCAGGCCGTGCGTTACTGGGTATAACGCTGTGTATATTATATAATCACACACCGTGCGTTCCTGGGTACAACGCTGTGAATATTATATAATCACACACCGTGCGTTACTGGGTAAAACGCTGTGTATATTATGTAATCACAGACCGTGCGTTACTGGGTATAACGCTGTGTATATTATATAATAACACTCCGTGCGTTACTGGGTATAACGCTGTATGCATTATATAATCACACACCTTGCGTTACATGGTATAACTCTGTAAATATTATATAATAGCACACCGTGCGTTACTGGGTATAACACTGTGTATATTATATAATCACACACCGTGTGTAATGTGTATAACGCTAGTTAAATTATATAAACACACACCGTGCGTTACTGGGTATAACGTTGTGTATATTATATAATCACACACCGTGCGTTACTGGGTATAACGCTGTGTATATTATATAATAACACACCGTGCGTTACTGGGTATAACGCTGTGTATATTATATAATCGCACCCGTGCATTACTGGGTATAACGCTGTGTAAATTATATAATAACACACCGTGCGTTACTGGGTATAACGCTGTATATATTATATAATCACACACCGTGCATTACTGGGTATAACGCTGTGTATGTTATATAATCGCACACCGTGCGTTACTGGGTATAACGCTGTGTATATTATATAATCACACACCGTGCATTACTGGGTATAATGCTGTATATGTTATATAATCACACAACGTGCATTACTGGGTATAACGCTGTGTATATTATATAATAACCCACCGTGCGTTACTGGGTATAACGCTGTGTTTATTACATAATCACACACCGTGCGTTACTGTGTATAACGCTGTGTATATTATATAATAACACAGCGTGCGTTACTGGGTATAACGCTGTGTAAATTACATAATCACACACCGTGCGTTACTGGGCATAACGCTGTATATATTATATAATAACACACCGTGCGTTACTGGGAATAACGCTGTGTATATCATATAATAACACACCGTGCGTTACTGGGTATAACGCTGTGTATATTATACAATCGCACACCGTGCGTTACTGAGTATAACGCTGTGTATATTATATAATCACACACCGTGCGTTACTGGGTATAACGCTGTGTATATTATATAATCACACACCGTGCGTTACTGGGTATAACGCTGTATATATTATATAATCACACACCGTGTGTTACTGGGTATAACGCTGAGTATATTATATAATCAAACACCGTGCATTACTGGGTATAACACTGTGTATATTATATAATAACACTCCGTGCGTTACTGGGTATAACGCTGTGTTTATTACATAATCACACACCGTGCGTTACTGGGTATAACGCGGTGTATATTATATTATCACACACCGTGCGTTACTGGGTATAATGCTGTGTATATTATATAATAACATACCGTGCGTTACTGGGTATAACGCTGTGTATATTATATCATAACACACCGTGCGTTACTCAGTATAACGCTGTGTATATTGTATAATAACACACCGTGCGTTACTGGGTAGAACGCTGTGTATATTATATAATAATACACCGTGCGTTACTGGGATTAACGCTATGTATATTATATAATCACACTCCGTGCGTTACTGGGTATAACGCTGTGTATATTATATAATAACACACCGGGCGTTACTGGGTATAACGCTGTGTATATTATATAATCACACACCGTGCGTTACTGGGTATAACGCTGTGTATATTATATAATAACACACCGTGCGTTACTGTTTATAACGCTGAGGATATTATATAATCACACTCCGTTTGTTACTGGATATAACGCTCTGTATATTATATAATCACACACCGTGCGTTACTGGGTATAACGCTGTGTATAGTATATAATAACACACTGTGCGTTACTGGGTATTACGCTGCGTATATTATATAATAAAACACAGTGCGTTACTGAGTATAACGCTGTGTATATTATATAATAACACCGTGCATTACTGGGTATAACGCTGTGTATATTATATAATCACACACCTTGCGTTCCTGGGTATAACGCTGTGTATATTACATAATCACACACCGTGCGTTACTGGGTATAACGCTGTGTATATTATATAATCGCAGGCCGTGCGTTACTGGGTATAACGCTGTGTATATTATATAATAACACACCGTGCGTTACTGGGTATAACGTTGTGTATATTATATAATCACACACCGTGCGTTCCTGGGTATAACGCTGTGTATATTATGTAATCACACACCGTGCGTTCCTGGGTATAACGCTGTGTATATTATATAATCACACACCGTGCGTTACTGGGTATAACGCTGTGTATATTATCTAATAACACACCGTGCGTTACTGGGTATAACGCTGTGTATATTATATAATCACACACCATGCGTTATTGGGTATAACGCTGTGTATATTATATAATAACACACCGTGCGTTAGTGGGGATAAAGCTGTGTATATTATATAATCACACACCGTGCGTTACTGGGTATAACGGTGTATATATTATGTAATAACACACCGTGTGTTACTGGGTATAACGCTGTATATATTATATAATAACACACCGTGCGTTACTGGGTAGAACGCTGTGTATATTATATAATAATACACCGTGCGTTACTGGGATTAACGCTGTGTATATTATATAATCACACTCCGTGCGTTACTGGGTATAACGCTGTGTATATTATATAATAACACACCGGGCGTTACTGGGTATAACGCTGTGTATATTATATAATCACACACCGTGCGTTACTGGGTATAACACTGTATATATTATTTAATAACACACCGTGCGTTACTGTTTATAACGCTGAGTATATTATATAATCACACTCCGTGTGCTACTGGATATAACGCTCTGTATATTATATAATCACACACCATGCGTTACTGGGTATAACGCTGTGTATAGTATATAATAACACACTGTGCGTTACTGGGTATTACGCTGCGTATATTATATAATAAAGCACAGTGCGTTTCTGAGTATAACGCTGTGTATATTATATAATAACACACCGTGCATTACTGGGTATAACGCTGTGTATATTATATAATCACACACCGTTCGTTCCTGGGTATAACGCTGTGTATATTATATAACCACACACCGTGCGTTACTGGGTCTAACGCTGTGTATATTATATAATCGCAGGCCGTGCGTTACTGGGTATAACGCTGTGTATATTATATAATAACACACCGTGCATTACTGGGTATAACGCTGTGTATATTATATAATCACACACCGTGCGTTCCTGGGTATAACGCTGTGTATATTATATAATCACACACCGTGCGTTCCTGGGTACAACGCTGTGTATATTATATAATCACACACCGTGCATTACTGGGTAAAGCGCTGTGTATATTATGTAATCACAGACCGTGCGTTACTGGGTATAACGCTGTGTATATTATATAATAACACACCGTGCGTTACTGGGTATAACGCTGTTTGCATTATATAATCACACACCGTGCGTTACATGGTATAACTCTGTATATATTATATAATAGCACACCGTGCGTTACTGGGTATAACACTGTGTATATTATATAATCACACCCCATGCGTTACTGGGTATAATGCTGTGTATATTATATAATCACACACCGTGCGTTACTGGGTATAACGCTGTATATATTATATAATAACACACCGTGTGTTACTGGGTATAACGCTGTGTATATTATATAATAACACACCGTATGTAACTGGGTATAACGCTGTGTATATTATATAATAACAAACCGTGCGTTACTGTGTATAACGGTGTGTATATTAGATAATAACACACCGTGCATTACTGGGTATAACGCTGTGTATATTATATAATAACACACCGTGCGTTATTGGGTTTAACGTTGTGCATATTATATAATAACACACCGCGCATTACTGGTTATAACGCTGTGTATATTATATAATCACACACCGTGCGTTACTGTGTATAACGCTGTTTAAATTATATAATCACACACCGTGCATTACTGGGTATAACGCTGTGTGTATTATATAATAACACACCGTGCGTTACTGGGTATAACGCTGTGTATATTATATAATCACAAACACTTGCGTTACTGGGTATAACGCTGTGTATATTATATAATAACACACCGTGCGTTACTGGGTATAACGCTGTGTATATTATATAATCACACACCGTGCGTTACTGGGTATAACGCTGTGTATATTATATAATCGCACACCGTGCGTTACTGGGTATAACACTGTGTATATTAGATAATCACACACCGTGCGTTACTGGGTATAACGCTGTATATATTATATAATCACACACCGTGCATTACTGGGTATAACGCTGTGTAGTTTATATAATAACAAACCGTGGGTTACTGGGTATAACGCTGTATATATTATATAATCACACACCGTGCATTACTTGGTATAACGCTGTGTATGTTATATAATCGCACACCGTGCGTTACTGGGTATAACGCTGTGTATATTATATAATCACACACCGTGCGTTACTGGGTATAACGCTGTATATATTATATAATCACACAACGTGCATTACTGGGTATAACGCTGTGTATATTATATAATAACACACCGTGCGTTACTGGGTATAACGCTGCGTTTATTACATAATCACACACCGTGCGTTACTGGGTATAACGCTGTGTATATTATATAATTACACAGCGTGCGTTACTATGTATAACGCTGTGTAAATTACATAATCACACACCGTGCGTTACTGGGCATAACGCTGTGTATATTATATAATAACACACCGTGCGTTAGTGGGTATAACGCTGTGTATATTACATAATAACACACCGTGCGTTACTGGGTATAACGCTGTGTATATTAAATAATCACACACCGTGCGTTACTGGGTATAACGCTGTATATATTATATAATAACACACCGTGCGTTACTGGGTATAACGCTATGTATATTATCTAATCACACACCGTGCGTTACTGTGTATAACGCTGTGTATATTATATAATCACACACCGTCCGGTACTGGGTATAACGCTGTATATATTATATAATCACACACCGTGCGTTACTGGGTATAACGCTATGTATATTATATTATCAGACAACGTGCGTTACTGGGTATAACGCTGTGTATATTATATAATAACACACCGTGCGTTACTGGGTATAACGCTGTGTATATAATATAATAACATACCGTGCGTTACTGGGTATAATGCTGTGTATATTATACAATCGCACACCGTGCGATACTGGGTATAACGCTGTGTATATTATATAATCACACACCGTGCGTTACTGGGTATAACGCTGTGCATATTATATAATCACACACCGTGCATTACTGGGTTTAACGCTGTATATATTATATAATCACACACCGTGTGTTACTGGGTATAACGTTGAGTATATTATATAATCACAAATCGTGCATTACTGGGTATAACGCTGTGTATATTATATAATAACAGTCCGTGCGTTACTGGGTATAACGCTGTGTATATTACATAATCACACACCGTGCGTTACTGGGTATAACGCTGTGTATATTATATAATAGCACACCGTGCGTTACTGGGTATAACGGTTTGTATATTATATAATCACACACCTAGCGTTACTGGGTATTATGCTGTGTATATTATATAATCACACACCGTGCGTTACTGGGTATATCGCTGTGTATATTACATAATCACACACCGTGCGTTACTGGGTATAACGCTGTATATATTATATAATAACACACCGTGCGTGACTGGGTATAACGCTATGTATATTATATAATCACACACCGTGCCTTACTGGGTATAACGCTGTGTATATTATATAATCACACACCGTGCGTTACTGGGTATCACGCTGTGTATATTATATAATAACATACCGTGCGTTACTGGGTATAACGCTGTGTATATTATATAATAACACACCGTGCGTTACTCAGTATAACGCTGTGTATATTGTATAATAACACACCGTGCGTTACTGGGTATAACGCTGTATATATTATATAATAACACACCGTGCGTTAGTGGGTATAACGCTGTGCATATTATATAATAACAAACCTTGCCTAACTGGGTATAACGCTGTGTATATTATATAATAACACACCTTGCGTCACTGGGTATAACGCTGTGTATATTATATAATAACACACCGTGCTTAACTGGGTATAATGCTGTGTATATTATATATTCACACACCGTGTGTTACTGGGTATAACGCTGTATATATTATATAATAACACACCGTGTGTTTCTGGGTATAACGCTGTGTATATTATATAATAACACACCGTTTGTTACTGGTTATAACGCTGTGTATATTATATAATAACACACCGTGCTTTACTGTGTATGAAGCTGTGTATATTAGATAATAACACACTGTGCATTACTGGGTAGAACGCTTTGTATATTATATAATAACACACCGTACGTTATTGGGTATAACGCTGTGCATATTATATAAAAACACACCGTGCGTTACTGGTTATAACGCTGTGAATATTATATAATCACACACCGTGTGTTACTGTGTATAACGCTGGTTAAATTATATAATCACACACCGTGCGTTACTGG
Source organism: Cetorhinus maximus (assembly GCF_964194155.1). Lineage (NCBI taxonomy): Eukaryota > Metazoa > Chordata > Chondrichthyes > Lamniformes > Cetorhinidae > Cetorhinus > Cetorhinus maximus. The sequence continues at coordinate 24,462 of NW_027596309.1, forward strand.
GTATAACGCTGTGTGTATTATATAATCACACACCGTGCGTTACTGGGTATAACGCTGTGAATATTATATAATCACACACCGTGCGTTACTGGGTATAACGCTGTTTATATTATATAATAACACACCGTGGGTTACTGGGTATAACGCTGTGTAAATTACATAATCACACACCGTGCGTTACTGGGCATAACGCTGTGTATATTATATAATAACACACCGTGCGTTACTGGGTATAACGCTGTGTATATCATATAATAACACACCGTGCGTTACTGGCTATAACGCTGTGTATATTATACAATCGCACACCGTGCGTTACTGAGTATAACGCTGTGTATATTATATAATCACACACCGTGCGTTACTGGGTATAACGCTGTGTATATTATATAATCGCACACCGTGCGTTACTGGGTATAACGCTGTATATATTATATAATCACATACCGTGTGTTACTGGGTATAACGCTGAGTATATTATATAATCAAACACCGTGCATTACTGGGTATAACGCTGTGTATATTATATAATAACACTCCGTGCGTTACTGGGTATAACGCTGTGTATATTACATAATCACACACCGTGCGTTACTGGGTATAACGCTGTGTATATTATATAATCACACACCGTGCGTTACTGGGTATAATGCTGTGTATATTATATAATAACATACCGTGCGTTACTGGGTATAACGCTGTGTATATTATATAATAACACACCGTGCGTTACTCAGTATAACGCTGTGTATATTGTATAATAACACACCGTGCGTTACTGGGTAGAACGCTGTGTATATTATATAATTATACACCGTGCGTTACTGGGATTAACGCTGTGTATATTATATAATCACACTCCGTGCGTTACTGGGTATAACGCTGTGTATATTATATAATAACACACCGGGCGTTACTGGGTATAACGCTGTGTATATTATATAATCACACACCGTGCGTTACTGGGTATAACGCTGTGTATATTATATAATAACACACCGTGCGTTACTGTTTATAACGCTGAGGATATTATATAATCACACTCCGTTTGTTACTGGATATAACGCTCTGTATATTATATAATCACACACCGTGCGTTACTGGGTATAACGCTGTGTATAGTATATAATAACACACTGTGCGTTACTGGGTATTATGCTGCGTATATTATATAATAAAACACAGTGCGTTACTGAGTATAATGCTGTGTATATTATATAATAACACCGTGCATTACTGGGTATAACGCTGTGTATATTATATAATCACACACCTTGCGTTCCTGGGTATAACGCTGTGTATATTATATAATCACACACCGTGCGTTACTGGGTATAACGCTGTGTATATTATATAATCATAGGCCGTGCGTTACTGGGTATAACGCTGTGTATATTATATAATCACACACCGTGCGTTCCTGGGTACAACGCTGTGTATATTATATAATCACACACCGTGCATTACTGGGTAAAACGCTGTGTATATTATGTAATCACAGACCGTGCGTTACTGGGTATAACGCTGTGTATATTATATAATAACACTCCGTGCGTTACTGGGTATAACGTTGTATGCATTATATAATCACACACCGTGCGTTACATGGTATAACTCTGTATATATTATATAATAGCACACCGTGCGTTACTGGGTATAACACTGTGTATATTATATAATCACACACCGTGCGTTACTGTGTATAAAGCTGTGTATATTATATAATAACACACCGTGTGTTACTGGGTATAACGCTGCATACATTATATAATCACACCCCGTGCGTTACTGGGTATAATGCTGTGTATATTATATATTCACACAACGTGCGTTACTGGGTATAACGCTGAATATATTAAATAATAACGCACCGTGTGTTTCTGGGTATAACGCTGTGTATATTATATAATAACACACCGTATGTTACTGGGTATAACGCTGTGTATATTATATAATAACACACCGTGCGTTACTGTGTATAACGCTGTGTATATTAGATAATAACACACCGTGCATTACTGGGTATAACGCTATGTATATTATATAATAACACACCCTGCGTTATTGGGTATAACGCTGTGTATATTATATAATAACACACCGTGCGTTACTGGGTATAACGCTGTGTAAATTATATAATCACACAACGTGCGTTACTGGGTATAACGCTGTGAATATTATATAATAACACACCGTGCGTTTCTGGGTATAACGCTGTGTATATTACATAATCACACACCGTGCGTTACTGGGTATAACGCTGTATATATTATATAATCACACACCTTGCGTTACTGGGTATAACGCTATATATATTATATAATAACACACCGTGCGTTACTGGGTATAACGCTATGTATATTATCTAATCACACACCGTGCGTAACTGTGTATAACGCTGTGTATATTATATAATCACACACAGTGCAGTACTGGGTATAACGCTGTGTATATTATATAATAACACACCGTGCGTTACTGGGTATAACGCTGTATATGTTATATAATCACACACCGTGCATTACTTGGTATAACGCTGTGTATGTTACATAATCGCACACCGTGCGTTACTGGGTATAACGCTGTGTATATTATATAATCACACAACGTGCGGTACTGGGTATAACGCTGTATATATTATATAATCACACAACGTGCATTACTGGGTATAACGCTGTGTATATAATATAATAACACACCGTGCGTTACTGGGTATAACTCTGTGTTTATTACATAATCACACACCGTGCGTTACTGGGTATAACGCTGTGTATATTATATAATAACACAGCGTGCGTTACTGGGTATAACGCTGTGTAAATTGCATAATCACACACCGTGTGTTACTGGGCATAACGCTGTGTATATTATATAATAACCCACCGTGCGTTGCTGGGTATAACGCTGTGTATATCATATAATAACACACCGTGCGTTACTGGGTATAACGCTGTGTATATTATATAATAACACACCGTGCGTTAGTGGGTATAACGCTGTGAATATTATATAATAACACACCGTGCGTTTCTGGGTATAACGCTGTGTATATTACATAATCACACAGCGTGCGTTACTGGGTATAACGCTGTATATATTATATAATCACACACCTTGCGTTACTGGGTATAACGCTATATATATTATATAATAACACACCGTGCGTTACTGGGTATAACGCTATGTATATTATCTAATCACACACCGTGCGTAACTGTGTATAACGCTGTGTATATTATATAATCACACACCGTGCAGTACTGGGTATAACGCTGTATATATTATATAATCACACACCGTGCGTTACTGGGTATAACGCTGTGTATATTATATAATAACATACCGTGCGTTACTGGGTATAATGCTGTGTATATTAAACAATCGCACACCGTGCGTTACTGGGTATAACGCTGTGTATATTATATAATCACACACCGTGCGTTACTGGTTATAACGCTGTGTATATTATATAATCACACACCGTGCGTTACTGTGTTTAACGCTGTATATATTATATAAGCACACACCGTGTGTTACTGGGTATAACGCTGAGTATATTATATAATCACACACCGTGCATTACTGGGTATAACGCTGTGTATATTATATAATAACAGTCCGTGCGTTACTGGGTATAACGGTTTGCATATTATATAATCACACACCTAGCGTTACTGGGTATAACGCTGTGTATATTATATAATCACACAGCGTGCGTTACTGGGTATAACGCTTTGTATATTACATAATCACACACCATGCGTTACTGGGTGTAACGCTGTATATATTATATATCAACACTCCTTGCGTTACTGGGTTTAACGCTGTGTATATTGCATAATCACACACCGTGCGTTACTGGGTATAACGCTGTGTATATTATATAATAACACACCGTGCATTACTGGGTATAACGCTGTGTATATTATATAATCACACACCGTGCATTACTGGGTATAACGCTGTCTATATTATATATTAACACACCGTGCGTTATTGGGTATAACGCTGTGTTTATTACATAATCACACACCGTGCGTTACTGGGATTAACGCTGTGTATATTATATAATCACACTCCGTGCGTTACTGGGTATAACGCTGTGTATATTATATAATAACACACCGGGCGTTACTGGGTATAACGCTGTGTATATTATATAATCACACACCGTGCGTTACTGGGTATAACGCTGTGTATATTATATAATAACACACCGTGCGTTACTGTTTATAACGCTGAGGATATTATATAATCACACTCCGTTTGTTACTGGATATAACGCTCTGTATATTATATAATCACACACCGTGCGTTACTGGGTATAACGCTGTGTATAGTATATAATAACACACTGTGCGTTACTGGGTATTATGCTGCGTATATTATATAATAAAACACAGTGCGTTACTGAGTATAATGCTGTGTATATTATATAATAACACCGTGCATTACTGGGTATAACGCTGTGTATATTATATAATCACACACCTTGCGTTCCTGGGTATAACGCTGTGTATATTATATAATCACACACCGTGCGTTACTGGGTATAACGCTGTGTATATTATATAATCATAGGCCGTGCGTTACTGGGTATAACGCTGTGTATATTATATAATCACACACCGTGCGTTCCTGGGTACAACGCTGTGTATATTATATAATCACACACCGTGCATTACTGGGTAAAACGCTGTGTATATTATGTAATCACAGACCGTGCGTTACTGGGTATAACGCTGTGTATATTATATAATAACACTCCGTGCGTTACTGGGTATAACGTTGTATGCATTATATAATCACACACCGTGCGTTACATGGTATAACTCTGTATATATTATATAATAGCACACCGTGCGTTACTGGGTATAACACTGTGTATATTATATAATCACACACCGTGCGTTACTGTGTATAAAGCTGTGTATATTATATAATAACACACCGTGTGTTACTGGGTATAACGCTGCATACATTATATAATCACACCCCGTGCGTTACTGGGTATAATGCTGTGTATATTATATATTCACACAACGTGCGTTACTGGGTATAACGCTGAATATATTAAATAATAACGCACCGTGTGTTTCTGGGTATAACGCTGTGTATATTATATAATAACACACCGTATGTTACTGGGTATAACGCTGTGTATATTATATAATAACACACCGTGCGTTACTGTGTATAACGCTGTGTATATTAGATAATAACACACCGTGCATTACTGGGTATAACGCTATGTATATTATATAATAACACACCCTGCGTTATTGGGTATAACGCTGTGTATATTATATAATAACACACCGTGCGTTACTGGGTATAACGCTGTGTAAATTATATAATCACACAACGTGCGTTACTGGGTATAACGCTGTGAATATTATATAATAACACACCGTGCGTTTCTGGGTATAACGCTGTGTATATTACATAATCACACACCGTGCGTTACTGGGTATAACGCTGTATATATTATATAATCACACACCTTGCGTTACTGGGTATAACGCTATATATATTATATAATAACACACCGTGCGTTACTGGGTATAACGCTATGTATATTATCTAATCACACACCGTGCGTAACTGTGTATAACGCTGTGTATATTATATAATCACACACAGTGCAGTACTGGGTATAACGCTGTGTATATTATATAATAACACACCGTGCGTTACTGGGTATAACGCTGTATATGTTATATAATCACACACCGTGCATTACTTGGTATAACGCTGTGTATGTTACATAATCGCACACCGTGCGTTACTGGGTATAACGCTGTGTATATTATATAATCACACAACGTGCGGTACTGGGTATAACGCTGTATATATTATATAATCACACAACGTGCATTACTGGGTATAACGCTGTGTATATAATATAATAACACACCGTGCGTTACTGGGTATAACTCTGTGTTTATTACATAATCACACACCGTGCGTTACTGGGTATAACGCTGTGTATATTATATAATAACACAGCGTGCGTTACTGGGTATAACGCTGTGTAAATTGCATAATCACACACCGTGTGTTACTGGGCATAACGCTGTGTATATTATATAATAACCCACCGTGCGTTGCTGGGTATAACGCTGTGTATATCATATAATAACACACCGTGCGTTACTGGGTATAACGCTGTGTATATTATATAATAACACACCGTGCGTTAGTGGGTATAACGCTGTGAATATTATATAATAACACACCGTGCGTTTCTGGGTATAACGCTGTGTATATTACATAATCACACAGCGTGCGTTACTGGGTATAACGCTGTATATATTATATAATCACACACCTTGCGTTACTGGGTATAACGCTATATATATTATATAATAACACACCTTGCGTTACTGGGTATAACGCTATGTATATTATCTAATCACACACCGTGCGTAACTGTGTATAACGCTGTGTATATTATATAATCACACACCGTGCAGTACTGGGTATAACGCTGTATATATTATATAATCACACACCGTGCGTTACTGGGTATAACGCTGTGTATATTATATAATAACATACCGTGCGTTACTGGGTATAATGCTGTGTATATTAAACAATCGCACACCGTGCGTTACTGGGTATAACGCTGTGTATATTATATAATCACACACCGTGCGTTACTGGTTATAACGCTGTGTATATTATATAATCACACACCGTGCGTTACTGTGTTTAACGCTGTATATATTATATAAGCACACACCGTGTGTTACTGGGTATAACGCTGAGTATATTATATAATCACACACCGTGCATTACTGGGTATAACGCTGTGTATATTATATAATAACAGTCCGTGCGTTACTGGGTATAACGGTTTGCATATTATATAATCACACACCTAGCGTTACTGGGTATAACGCTGTGTATATTATATAATCACACAGCGTGCGTTACTGGGTATAACGCTTTGTATATTACATAATCACACACCATGCGTTACTGGGTGTAACGCTGTATATATTATATATCAACACTCCTTGCGTTACTGGGTTTAACGCTGTGTATATTGCATAATCACACACCGTGCGTTACTGGGTATAACGCTGTGTATATTATATAATAACACACCGTGCATTACTGGGTATAACGCTGTGTATATTATATAATCACACACCGTGCATTACTGGGTATAACGCTGTCTATATTATATATTAACACACCGTGCGTTATTGGGTATAACGCTGTGTTTATTACATAATCACACACCGTGCGTTACTGGGTATAACGCTGTGTATATTATATAATAACACAGCGTGCGTTACTGGGTATAACGCTGTGTAAATTACATAATCACACACCGTGTGTTACTGGGCATAACGCTGTGTATATTATATAATAACACACCGTGCGTTGCTGGGTATAACGCTGTGTATGTCATATAATAACACACCGTGCGTTACTGGGTATAACGCTGTGTATATTATATATTAACACCCCGTGCGTTAGTGGGTATAACGCTGTGTATATTATATAATAACACACCGTGCGTTTCTGGGTATAACGCTGTGTATATTACATAATCACACACCGTGCGGTACTGGGTATACCGCAGTATATATTATATAATCACACACCGTGAGTTACTGGGTATAACGCAATGTATATTATATAATCAGACAACGTGCGTTACTTGGTATAACGCTGTATATATTATATAATAACACACCGTGCGTTACTCGGTATAACGCTATGTATATTATCTAATCACACACCGTGCGTAACTGTGTATAACGCTGTGTATATTATATAATCACACACCGTGCGGTACTGGGTATAACGCTGTATATATTATATAATCACACACCGTGCGTTACTGGGTATAACGCTGTGTATATTATATAATAACATACCGTGCGTTACTGGGTATAATGCTGTGTATATTATACAATTGCACACCGTGCGTTACTGGGTATAACGCTGTGTATATTATATTATCACACACCGTGCGTTACTGGTTATAACGCTGTGTATATTATATAATCACACACCGTGCATTACTGGGTTTAACGCTGTATATATTATATAATCACACACCGTGTGTTACTGGGTATAACGCTGAGTATATTATATAATCACACACCGTGCATTACTGGGTATAACGCTGTGTATATTATATAATAACAGTCCGTGCGTTACTGGGCATAACGGTTTGCATATTATATAATCACACACCTAAGGTTACTGGGTATAACGCTGTGTATATTATATAATCACACACCGTGCGTTACTGGGTATAACGCTTTGTATATTACATAATCACACACCATGCGTTACTGGCTGTAACGCTGTATATATTATATAATAACACTCCTTGCGTTCCTGGGTATAACGCTGTGTATATTGCATAATCACACACCGTGCGTTACTGGGTATAACGCTGTGTATATTATATAATAAAACACCGTGCATTACTGGGTATAACGCTGTGTATATTATATAATCACACACCGTGCATTACTGGGTATAACGCTGTGTATATTACATAATAACACACCGTGCGTTACTGGGTATAACGCTGTGTTTATTACATAATCACACACCGTGCGTTACTGGGCATAACGCTGTGTATATTATATAATAACACAGCGTGCGTTACTGGGTATAACGCTGTGTAAATTACATAATCACACACCGTGTGTTACTGGGCATAACGCTGTGTATATTATATAATAACACACCGTGCGTTGCTGCGTATAACGCTGTGTATATCATATAATAACACACCGTGCGTTACAGGGTATAACGCTGTGTATATTATATAATAACACACCGTGCGTTAGTGGGTATAACGCTGTGTATATTATATAATAACACACCGTGCGTTTCTGGGTATAACGCTGTGTATATTACATAATCACACACCGTGCGTTACTGGGTATAACGCTGTATATATTATATAATCACACACCATGCGTTACTGGGTATAACGCTGTATATATTATAAAATAACACACCGTGCGTTACTGGGTATAACGTTGTGTATATTATATAATCACACACCCTGCGTTACTGGTTATAACGCTGTGTATATTATATAATCACACACCGTGCGTTACTGGGTTTAACGCTGTATATATTATATAATCACACACCGTGTGTTACTGGGTATAACGCTGAGTATATTATATAATCACACACCGTGCATTACTGGGTATAACGCTGTGTATATTATATAATAACAGTCCGTGCGTTACTGGGTATAACGCTGTGTATATTGCATAATCACACACCGTGCGTTACTGGGTATAACGCTGTGTATATTATATAATAACACACCGTGCGTTACTGGGTATAACGGTTTGCATATTATATAATCACACACCTAGCGTTACTGGGTATAACGCTGTGTATATTATATAATCACACACCGTGCGTTACTGGGTTTAACGCTGTATATATTATATAATCACACACCGTGTGTTACTGGGTATAACGCTGAGTATATTATATAATCACACACCGTGCATTACTGGGTATAACGCTGTGTATATTATATAATAACAGTCCGTGCGTTACTGGGTATAACGCTGTGTATATTGCATAATCACACACCGTGCGTTACTGGGTATAACGCTGTGTATATTATATAATAACACACCGTGCGTTACTGGGTATAACGGTTTGCATATTATATAATCACACACCTAGCGTTACTGGGTATAACGCTGTGTATATTATATAATCACACACCGTGCGTTACTGGGTATAACGCTTTGTATATTACATAAGCACACACCATGCGTTACTGGGTGTTACGCTGTATATATTATATAATAACACTCCTTGCGTGACTGGGTATAACGCTATGTATATTATATAATCACACACCGTGCGTTACTGGGTATAACGCTGAGTATATTATATAATCACAAACCGTGCGTTACTGGGTATCACGCTGTGTATATTATATAATAACATACCGTGCGTTACTGGGTATAACGCTGTGTATATTATATAATAACACACCGTGCGTTACTCAGTATAACGCTGTGTATATTGTATAATAACACACCGTGCGTTACTGTGTATAACGCTGTGTATATTATATAATAACACACTGTGCGTTACTGGGTATAACGCTGTGTATGTTATATAATAACACACCTTGCGTCACTGGGTATAACGCTGTGTATATTATTTAATAACAAACCGTGCTTAACTGGGTATAACGCTGTGTATTTTATATAATAACACACCGTGCGTTACTGGGTATAACGCTGTGTATATTATATAATCAGACACCGTGCGTTACTGGGTGTAATGCTGTGTATATTATATATTCACACACCGTGCGTTACTGGGAATAACGCTGTATATATTATATAATAACACTCCGTGTGTTTCTGGGTATAACGCTGTGTATATTATATAACACACCGGTTGTTACTGGGTATAACGCTGTCTATAGTATATAATAACACACCGTGCTTTACTGTGTATAAAGCTGTGTATATTAGATAATAACACACTGTGCATTACTGGGTAGAACGCTTTGTATATTATATAATAACACACCGGGCGTTATTTGGTATAACGCTGTGCATATTATATAATACACACCGTGCGTTACTGGTTATAACGCTGTGTATATTATATAATCACACACCGTGCGTTACTGTGTATAACGCTGGTTAAATTATATAATCACACACCGTGCGTTACTGGGTATAACGCTGTCTGTATTATATAATCACACACCGTGCGTTACTGGGTATAACGCTGTATATATTATATAATCACACACCGTGCATTACTGGGTATAACGCTGTGTATCTTATATAATCGCACACCGTGCGTTACTGGGTATAACGCTGTATATATTATATAATCACACACCGTGCGTTACTGGGTATAGCGCTGTGTATGTTATATAATCGCACACCGTGTGTTACTGGGTATAACGCTGTTTATATTATATAATCACACACCGTGCGTTACTGGGTAAAATGCTGTATATATTATATAATCACACAACGTGCATTACTGGGTATAACGCTGTGTATATTATATAATAACACACCGTGCGTTACTGGGTATAACGCTGTGTTTATTACATAATCACACACCGTGCGTTACTGGGTATAACGCTGTGTATATTATATAATAACACAGCGTGCGTTAGTGGGTATAACGCTGTGTAAATTACATAATCGCACACCGTGCGTTACTGGGCATAACGCTGTTTTTATTATATAATAACACACCGTGCGTTACTGGGTATAACGCTGTGTATATCATATAATAACACACCGTGCGTTACTGGGTATAACGCTGTGTATATTATATAATCACACACCGTGCGTTACTGGGTATAACGCTGTGTATATTACATAATCACACACCGTGAGTTACTGGGTATAAAGCTGTATATATTATATAATAACACACCGTGCGTGACTGGGTATAACGCTATGTATATTATATAATCACACACCCTGCGTTCCTGCGTGTAACGCTGTGTATATTATATAATCACACACCGTGCGTTACTGGGTATAATGCTGTGTATATTATATAATAACATACCGTGCGTTACTGGGTATAACGCTGTGTATATTATATTATAACACACCGTGCGTTACTCAGTATAACGCTGTGTATATTGTATAATAACACACCGTGCGTTACTGGGTATAACGCTGTAAATATTATATAATAACACACCGTGCGTTAGTGGGTATAACGCTGTGTATATTATATAATAACAAACCGTGCCTTACTGGGTATAACGCTTTGTATATTATACGATAACACACCTTGCGTCACTGGGTATAACGCTGTGTATATTATTTAATAACACACCGTGCTTAACTGGGTATAACGCTGTGTATTTTATATAATAACACTCCGTGCGTTACTAGGTATAACGCTGTGTATATTATATAATCAGACACCGTGTGTTACTGGGTATAATGCTGTGCATATTATATATTCACACACCGTGCGTTACTTGGTATAACGCTGTATATATTATAAAATAACACACCGTGTGTTTCTGGGTATAACGCTGTGTATATTATATAATAACACACCGTTTGTTACTGGGTATAACGCTGTGTATATTATATAATAACACACCGTGCTTTACTGTGTATAAAGCTGTGTATATTAGATAATAACACACTGTGCATTACTGGCTAGAACGCTTTGTATGTTATATAATAACACACCGTGCGTTATTAGGTATAACACTGTGCATATTATATAATAACACACCGTGCGTTACTGATTATAACGCTGTGTATATTTTATAATCACACACCGTGCGTTACTGTGTATAACGCAGTTTAAATTATATAATCACACACCGTGCGATACTGGGTACAATGCTGAGTGTATTATATAATCACACACCGTGCGTTACTGGGTATAACGCTGTGAATATTATATAATCACACACCGTGCGTTACTGGGTATAACGCTGTGTATATTATATAATAACACACCGTGGGTTACTGGGTATAACGCTGTGTATATTATATAATCGCACACCGTGCGTTACTGGGTATAACGCTGTGTATATTAGATAATCACGCACCGTGCGTTACTGGGTATAACGCTGTATATATTATATAATCACACACCGTGCATTACTGAGTATAACGCTGTGTATATTATATAATAACACACCGTGCGTTATTGGGTATAACGTTGTGTATATATTATATAATCACACACCGTGCATTACTGTGTATAACGCTGTGTATGTTATACAATCGCACACCGTGCGTTACTGGGTATAACGCTGTGTATATTATATAATCACACACCGTGCGTTACTGTGTATAACGCAGTTTAAATTATATAATCACACACCGTGCGATACTGGGTACAATGCTGAGTGTATTATATAATCACACACCGTGCGTTACTGGGTATAACGCTGTGAATATTATATAATCACACACCGTGCGTTACTGGGTATAACGCTGTGTATATTATATAATAACACACCGTGGGTTACTGGGTATAACGCTGTGTATATTATATAATCGCACACCGTGCGTTACTGGGTATAACGCTGTGTATATTAGATAATCACGCACCGTGCGTTACTGGGTATAACGCTGTATATATTATATAATCACACACCGTGCATTACTGAGTATAACGCTGTGTATATTATATAATAACACACCGTGCGTTATTGGGTATAACGTTGTGTATATATTATATAATCACACACCGTGCATTACTGTGTATAACGCTGTGTATGTTATACAATCGCACACCGTGCGTTACTGGGTATAACGCTGTGTATATTATATAATCACACACCGTGCGTTACTGGGTATAACGCTGTGTATATTAGATAATCACACACCGTGCGTTACTGGGTATAACGCTGTATATATTATATAATCACACACCGTGCATTACTGGGTATACCGCTGTGTATATTATAGAATAACACACCGTGCGTTACTGGGTATAACGCTGTATATATTATATAATCACACACTGTGCATTACTGGGTATAACGCTGTGTATATTATATAATCACACACCGTGCGTTACTGGGTATAACGCTGTGTTTATTACATAATCACACACCGTGCGTTACTGGGTATAACGCTGTGTATATTATATAATAACACAGCGTGCGTTACTGGGTATAACGCTGTGTAAATTACATAATCACACACCGTGCGTTACTGGGCATAACGCTGTGTATATTATATAATAACACACCGTGCTTTACTGGGTATAACGCTGTGTATATTATATAATAACACACCGTGCGTTACTGGGTTTAACGCTGTGTATATTATATAATAACACACCATGTGTTAGTTTGTGTAACGCTGTGAATATTATATAATAACACACCGTGCGTTACTGGGTATAACGCTGTGTATATTACATAATCACACACCGTGCGTTACTGGGTATAACGCTGTATATATTATATAATCACACACCGTGCGTTACTGGGTATAACGCTGTATATATTATATAACAACACACCCTGCGTTACTGGGTATAACGCTATGTATATTATCTAATCACACACCGTGCGTTACTGCGTATAACGCTGTGTATATTATATAATCACACACCGTGCGGTACTGGGTATAACGCTGTAATATATTACATAATAGCACACCGTGCGTTACTGGGTATAACGCTGTGTATATTATATAATCACACACCGTGCGTTACTGGGTATAACGTTGTGTATATTATATAATTACACACCGTGCGTTACTGGGTATAACGCTGTGTATATTATATAATAACATACCGTGCGTTACTGGGTATAATGCTGTGTATATTATACAATCGCTCACCGTGCGTTACTGGGTATAACGCTGTGTATATTATATAATCACACACCGTGCATTACTGGGTATAACGCTGTGTATATTATACAATCACACACCGTGCATTACTGGGTATAACGCTGTGTATATTATATAATAACACGCCGTGCGTTTCTGGATATAACGCTGTGTATATTACATAATCACACACCGTGCGTTACTGGGTATAACGCTGTGTATATTATATAATCACACACCGTGCGTTACTGGGTATAATGCTGTGTATATTATATAATAACATACCGTGCGTTACTGGGTATAACGCTGTGTATATTATATAATAACACACCGTGCGTTACTCAGTACAACGCTGTGTATATTGTATAATAACACACCGTGCGTTACTGGGTAGAACGCTGTGTATATTATATAATAATACACCGTGCGTTACTGGGATTAACGCTGTGTATATTATATAATCACACTCCGTGCGTTACTGGGTATAACGCTGTGTATATTATATAATAACACACCGGGCGTTACTGGGTATAACGCTGTGTATATTATATAATCACACACCGTGCGTTACTGGGTATAACGCTGTGTATAATATACAATAACACACCGTGCGTTACTGTTTATAACGCTGAGGATATTATATAATCACACTCCGTTTGTTACTGGATATAACGCTCTGTATATTATATAATCACACACCGTGCGTTACTGGGTATAACGCTGTGTATAGTATATAATAACACACTGTGCGTTACTGGGTATTACGCTGCGTATATTATATAATAAAACACAGTGCGTTACTGAGTATAACGCTGTGTATATTATATAATAACACACCGTGCATTACTGGGTATAACGCTGTGTAAATTATATAATAACACACCGTGCTTTACTGTGTATAAAGCTGTGTATATTAGATAATAACACACTGTGCATTACTGGGTAGAACGCTTTATATATTATATAATAACACACCGGGCGTTATTGGGTATAACGCTGTGCATATTATATAATACACACCGTGCGTTACTGGTTATAACGCTGTGTATATTATATAATCACAGACCGTGCGTAACTGTGTATAACGCTGGTTAAATTATATAATCACACACCGTGCATTACTGGGTATAACGCTGTGTGTATTATATAATCACACACCGTGCGTTACTGGGTATAAGGCTGTATATATTATATAATCACACACCGTGCATTACTGGGTATAACGCTGTGTATGTTATATAATCGCACACCGTGCGTTACTGGGTATAACGCTGTATATATTATATAATCACACACCGTGCGTTACTGGGTATAACGCTGTGTATGTTATATAATCGCACACCGTGCGTTACTGGGTATAACGCTGTGTATATTATATAATCACACACCGTGCGTTATAGGGTATAATGCTGTATATATAGTATAATCACACAACGTGCATTACTGGGTATAACGCTGTGTATATTATATAATAACACACCGTGCGTTACTGGGTATAACGCTGTGTTTATTACATAATCACACACCGTGCGTTACTGGGTATAACGCTGTGTATATTATATAATAACACAGCGTGCGTTACTGGGTATAACGTTGTGTAAATTACATAATCGCACACCGTGCGTTACTGGGCATAACTCTGTTTATATTATATAATAACACACCGTGCGTTACTGGGTATAACGCTGTGTATATCATATAATAACACACCGTGCGTTACTGGGTATAACGCTGTGTATATTATATAATCACACACCGTGCGTTACTGGGTATAACGCTGTGTATATTACATAATCACACACCGTGCGTTACTGGGTATAAAGCTGTATAAAATATATAATAACACACCGTGCGTGACTGGGTATAACGCTATGTATATTACATAATCACACACCCTGCGTTCCTGGGTATAACGCTGTGTATATTATATAATCACACACCGTGCGTTACTGGGTATAATGCTGTGTATATTATATAATAACATACCGTGCGTTACTGGGTATAACGCTGTGTATATTATATAATAACACACCGTGCGTTACTCAGTATAACGCTGTGTATATTGTATAATAACACACCGTGCGTTACTGGGTATAACGCTGTATATATTATATAATAACACACCGTGCGTTAGTGGGTATAACGCTGTGTATATTATATAATAACAAACCGTGCCTTACTGGGTATAACGCTGTGTATATTATACGATAACACACCTTGCGTCACTGGGTATAACGCTGTGTATATTATTTAATAACACACCGTGCTTAACTGGGTATAACGCTGTGTATTTTATATAATAACACTCCGTGCGTTACTGGGTATAACGCTGTGTATATTATATAATCAGACACCGTGCGTTACTGTGTATAATGCTGTGCATATTATATATTCACACACCGTGCGTTACTGGGTATAACGCTGTATATATTATATAATAACACACCGTGTGTTTCTGGGTATAACGCTTTGTATTTTATATAATATCACACCGTTTGTTACTGGGTATAACGCTGTGTATATTATATAATAACACACCGTGCTTTACTGTGTATAAAGCTGTGTATGTTAGATAATAACACACTGTGCATTACTGGGTAGAACGCTTTGTATATTATATAATAACACACCGTGCGTTATTAGGTATAACACTGTGCATATTATATAATAACACACCGTGCGTTACTGATTATAACGCTGTGTATATTTTATAATCACACACCGTGCATTACTGTGTATAACGCTGTTTAAATTATATAATCACACACCGTGCGATACTGGGTATAACGCTGTGTGTATTATATAATCACACACCGTGCATTACTGGGTATAACGCTGTGAATATTATATAATCACACACCGTGCGTTACTGGGTATAACGCTGTATTTATTATATAATAACACACCGTGCGTTACTGGCTATAACGCTGTGTATATTATATAATAACACACCGTGCCTTACTGGGTATAACGCTATGTATATTATATAATAACACACCTTGCGTCACTGGGTATAACGCTGTGTATATTATTTAATAAGACACCTTGCTTCACTGGGTATAACGCTGTGTATTTTATATATTAACACACCGTGCGTTACTGGGTATAACGCTGTGTATATTATATAATCAGACACCGTGCGTTACTGGTGTAACGCTGCATATATTATATAATCACACACCGTGCGTTACTGGGTATAACGCTGTGTATATTATATAATAACACACCCTGCGTTACTGGGTATAACACTGTGTATATTATATAATAACACACCGTGAATTACTGGGTATAATGCTGTGTATATTATATAATAACACACCGTGTGTTACTGGGTATAACGCAGTGTATATTACATAATCACACACCGTGCGTTACTGGGTATAACGCTGTGTATATTATATAATCACACACCGTGCGTTACTGGGTATAACGTTGTATATATTATATAATCACACACCATGCGTTACTGGGAATAACGCTGTGTATATTATATAATAACACACCGTGCGTTACTGGGTATAACGCTGAATATATTATATAATAACAGACCGTGCGTTACTGGGTATAACGCTGTAAATATTATAGAAAAACACACCGTGTGTTACTGGGTATAACGCTGTGTATATTATATAATAACACCGTGCGTTACTGGGAATAACGCTGTATATATTATATAATAACAGACCGTGCATTACTGTGTATAACGTTGTATATATTATATAATAACACACCGTGCGTTACTGGGTATACCGCTGTATATATTATAGAATCACACACCGTGTGTTACTGGGTTTAACGCTGTGTATATTCCATAATCACACACCGTGTGTTACTGGGTATAACGCTGCGTATATTAAATAATAACACACCGTGCGTTATTGGGTATAACGCTGTGTATATTATATAATCACACACCGTGCGTTACTGGGTATAACGCCGTATATATTATATAATAACACACCGTGCGTTACTGGGTATAACGCTGTATATATTATAGAATCACACACCGTGTGTTACTGGGTATAACGCTTTGTATATTATATAATCACACACCGTGCGTAACTGGGTATAACACTGTATATATTATAGAATCACACACCGTGTGTTACTGGGTATAACGCTGTGTACATTATATAATCACGCACCGTGCATAACTGGGTATAACACTGTGTATATTATATAATAACACACCTTGCGTTACTGGGTATAACGCTGTATATATTATATAATAACACACCGTGCGTTACTGGGTATAACGCTGTGTATATTATATAATAACACACCGTGCGTTACTGGGTATAACGCTGTGTATATCATATAATCACACACCGTGCGTTACTGGGTATAACGCTGTATATATTATATAAACACACACCCTGCGTTACTGGGTATAACGCTTTGTATATTATATAATAACACAGCGTGCGTTACTGGGTATAACGCTGTGTATATTATATAATAACACACCATGCGTTACTGGGTATAACGCTGTGTATATTATGTAATCACACACCGTGCGTTATTGGGTATAACGCTGTGTATATTATATAATCACACAACGTGCGTTTCTGGGTATAACGCTGTGTATACTATATAATCACACACCGTGCGTTACTGGGTATGACGCTGTGTATATTATTTAATCACACAACGTGCGTTTTTGGGTATAACGCTGTGTATATTATATAATCACACAGCGTGCGTTACTGGGTATAACGCTGTGTATATTATATAATCACACACCGTGCGTTACTGGGTAAAACGCTGTGTATATTATATAATCACACACCGTGCTTTACTGGCTATAACGCTGTGTATATTTTATAATAACACACCGTGTGTTACTGCGTATAACGCTATGTATATTATATAATCACACACCGTGCGTTACCGGGTATAACGCAGTGTATATTATATAATAAAACAGCGTGCGTTACCGGGTATAACGCTGTGTATATTATTTAATCACACACCGTGCGTTACTGTGTACAACGCTGTGTATATTATATAATAACACACGGTGCGTTACTGGGTATAACGCTGTGTATATTATACAATAACACACCGTGAGTTACTGGGTATAACGCTGTGTATATTATATAATATCACACCGTGCGTTACTGGGTAAAATGCTGTGTATGTTATATAATCACACACCTTTCGTTAATGGGTATAATGCTGTATATATACTATAACACACCGTGCGTAACTGGGCATAACGCTATGTATATTATATAATAACACACCGTGCGTTTCTGGGTATAACGCTGTGTCTATTATATAATAACACCCCGTGCGTTACTGGGTATAACGCTGTGTAAATTATATAATCAATCACCGTGTGTTACTGGATATAACGCTCTGTATACTATATAATAACACACCGTGCGTTACTGGGTATAACGCTGTGTATATTATATATTCACACACCGTGCATTACTTGGTATAACGCTGCATAACTTATATAATCACACACCATGTGTTACTGGGTATAACGCTGTGTATATTATATAATAACACACTGTGCGTTACTGGGTATAACGCTGTGTATATTATATAATAACACGCCGTGCGTTATTGGGTATAACGCTGTGTATATTATATAATAACACACCGTGCGTTTCTGGGTATATCGCTGTATATATTATATAATCACACACCGTGCGTTACTGGGTTTAACGCTGTGTATATTATATAATAACACACCGTGCGTTACTGGGTATAACGCTGTGTATATTATATAATCACACACCGTGTGTTACTCGGTATAACGCTGTATATATTATATAATAACACACCGTGCGTTACTGGGTATAATGCTGTGTATATTATATAATCACACGCCGTGCGTTACTCGGTATAACACTGTGTATATTATATAATAAGACACCGTGCGTTACTGGGTATAATGCTGTGTATATTATATAATAAGACACAGTGCGTTACTGGGTATAACGCTGTGTATATTATGTAATCACACACCGTGCGTTATTGGGTATAACGCTGTGTATATTATGTAATCACACACCGTGCGTTATTGGGTATAACGCTGTGTATACTATATAATCACACAACGTGCGTTACTGGGTATAACGCTGTGTATACTATATAATCACACACCGTGCGTTACTGGGTATAACGCTGTGTATATTATATAATCACACAACGTGCATTACTGGGTATAACGCTGTGTATATTATATAATCACACACCGTGCATTACTGGGTATAACGCTGTGTATATTATATAATAACACTCCGTGCGTTACTGGATATAAAGCTGTGTATATTACATAATCACACACCGTGCGTTACTGGGTATAACGCTGTGTATATTACATAATAACACACCGTGCGTTACTGGGTATAACGGTTTGTATATTATATAATCACTAACCGTGCGTTACTGGGTATAACGCTGTGTATATTATATAATCACACACCGTGGTTACTGGGTATAACGCTGTGTATATTACATAATCACACACCGTGCATTACTGGGTATAACGCTGTATATATTATATAATAACACACCGTGCGTGACTGGATATAACGCTATGTATATAATATAATCACACACCGTGCGTTACTGGGTATAACGCTGTATATATTATATAATAACACACCGTGCGTGACTGGGTATAACGCTATGTATATGATATAATCACACACCGTGCATTACTGGGTATAACGCTGTATATATTATATAATAACACACCGTGCGTGACTGGGTATAACGCTATGTATATGATATAATCACACACCGTGCATTACTGGGTATAACGCTGTGTATATTATATAATCACACACCGTGCGTTACTGGGTATAATGCTGTGTATATTATATAATAACATACCGTGCGTTACTGGGTATAACGCTGTGTATATTATATAATAACACACCGTGCGTTACTCAGTATAACGCTGTGCATATTGTATAATAACACACCGTGCGTTACTGGGTATAACGCTGTATATATTATATAATAACACACCGTGCGTTAGTGGGTATAACGCTGTGTATATTATATAATAACAAACCGTGCCTTACTGGGTATAACGCTGTGTATATTATATGATAACACACCTTGCGTCACTGGGTATAACGCTGTGTATATTATTTGAGAACACACCGTGCTTAACTGGGTATAACGCTGTGTATTTTATATATAACACACTGTGCGTTACTCGGCATAACGCTGTGTATATTATATAATCAGACACCGTGCGTTACTGGGTATAATGCTGTGCATATTATATATTCACACACCGTGCGTTACTGGGTATAACGCTGTATATATTATATAATAACACACCGTGTGTTTCTGGGTATAACGCTGTGTATGTTATATAATAACACACCGTTTGTTACTGGGTATAACGCTGTGTATATTATATAATCACACACCGTGCATTACTGGGTATAACGCTGTGTATATTATATAATAACACTCCGTGCGTTACTGGATATAACGCTGTGTATATTACATAATCACACACCGTGCGTTACTGGGTATAATGCTGTGTATATTACATAATAACACACCGTGCGTTACTGGGTATAACGGTTTGTATATTATATAATCACACACCGTGCGTTACTGGGTATAACGCTGTGTATATTACATAATCACACACCGTGCATTACTGGGTATAACGCTGTATATATTATATAATAACACACCGTGCGTGACTGGGTATAATGCTATGTATATAATATAATCACACACCGTGCGTTACTGGGTATACCGCTGTGTATATTATATAATCACACACCGTGCGTTACTGGGTATTATGCTGTGTATATTATATAATAACATACCGTGCGTTACTGGGTATAACGCTGTGTATATTATATAATAACATACCGTGCGTTACTCATTATAACGCTGTGTATATTATATAATAACACACCGTGCGTTACTGGGTATAACGCTGTATTTATTATATAATAACACACCGTGCGTTACTGGCTATCACGCTGTGTATATTATATAATAACACACCGTGCCTTACTGGGTATAACGCTATGTATATTATATAATAACACATCTTGCGTCACTGGGTATAACGCTGTGTATATTATTTAATAACACACCGTGCTTCACTGGGTATAACGCTTTGTATTTTATATATTAACACACCGTGCGTTACTGGGTATAACGCTGTGTATATTATATAATCAGACACCGTGCGTTACTGGTGTAACGCTGCATATATTATATAATCACACACCGTGCGTTTCTGGGTATAACGCTGTGTATATTATATAATAACACACCCTGCGTTACTGGGTATAACACTGTGTATATTATATAATAACACACCGTGCATTACTGGGTATAATGCTGTGTATATTATATAATAACACACCGTGTGTTACTGGGTATAACGCAGTGTATATTATATAATCACACACCGTGCGTTACTGGGTATAACGCTGTGTATATTATATAATCACACACCGTGCGTTACTGGGTATAACGCTGTATATATTATATAATCACACACCATGCGTTACTGGGAATAACGCTGTGTATATTATATAATAACACACCGTGCGTTACTGGGTATAACGCTGAATATATTATATAATAACAGACCGTGCGTTACTGGGTATAACGCTGTAAATATTATAGAAAAACACACCGTGTGTTACTGGGTATAACGCTGTGTATATTATATAATAACACCGTGCGTTACTGGGAATAACGCTGTATATATTATATACTAACAGACCGTGCATTGCTGGGTATAACGTTGTATATATTATATAATAACACACCGTGCGTTACTGGGTATACCGCTGTATATATTATAGAATCACACACCGTGTGTTACTGGGTTTAACGCTGTGTATATTCCATAATCACACACCGTGTGTTACTGGGTATAACGCTGCGTATATTAAATAATAACACACCGTGCGTTACCGGGTATAACGCTGTGTATATTATATAATCACACACCTTGCGTTACTGTGTACAACGCTGTGTATATTATATAATCACACACCGTGCGTTACTGGGTATAACGCTGTGTATATTATATAATAACACACCGTGTGTTACTGGGTATAACGCTGTGTATATTATATAATATCACACCGTGCGTTACTGGGTATAACACTGTGTATATTATATTATCACACACCTTGCGTTAATGGGTATAATGCTGTATATATTATATAATAACACACCGTGCGTTACTGGGCATTACGCTGTATATATTATATAATAACACAACGTGCATTTCTGGGTATAACGCTCTGTCTATTATATAATAACACTCCGTGCGTTACTGGGTATAACGCTGTGTAAATTATATAATCACACACCGTGTGTTACTGGATATAACGCTCTGTATACTATATAATAACACACCGTGCGTTACTGGGTATAACGCTGTGTATACTATATATTCACACACCGTGCATTACTTGGTATAACGCTGCGTAACTTATATAATCACACACCATTTGTTACTGGGTATAACGCTGTGTATATTATATAATAACACACCGTGCGTTACTGGGCATAACGCTGTGTAAATTATATTATCACACACCGTGTGTTACTGGTTATAACGCTGTGTATATTATATAATATCACTCCGTGCGTTACTGGGTATAACGCTGTGTATATTATGTAATAACACACCGTGCGTTACTGGTTAAAACGCTGCATATATTATATAATAACACACCGTGCGTTATTGGGTATAACGCTGTGTATATTATATAATATCACACCTTGCGTTACTGGGTATATCGCTGTATATATAATATAATCACACACCGTGCGTTACTGGGTTTAACGCTGTGTATATTATATAATAACACACCGTGCGTTGCTGGGTATAACGCTGTGTATATTATATAATCACACACCGTGCGTTACTCGGTATAACGCTGTATACATTATATAATCACACACCGTGCGTTACTCGGTATAACGCTATGTATATTATATAATAAGACACCGTGCGTTACTGGGTATAACGCTGTGTATATTATATAATAAGACACAGTGCGTTACTGGGTATAACGCTGTGTATATTATTTAATCACACACCGTGCGTTACTCGGTATAACGCTGTGTATATTATATAATCACACACCGTGCGTTACTGGGTATAACGCTGTGTATATTATATAATAACACACCGTGCGTTACTGGGTATAGCGCTGTGTATATTATATAATAACACAGCGTGCGTTACTGGGTATAACGCTGTGTATATTATATAATCACGCACTGTGCGTTACTGGTTATTACGCTGCGTATATTATATAATAACACACTGTGCGTTACTGGGTATAACGCCGTGTATATTATATAATAACACACCGTGCGTTACTGGGTATAACGCTCTGTATATTATATAATAACACACCATGCGTTACTGGGTATAACGCTGTGTATATTGTATAATAACACACAGTGCGTAACTGGGTATAACGCTGTATATATTATATAATCACACACCGTGCGTTACTGGGTATAACGCTGTTTATATTATATAATCACACACCGTGCGTTACTGGGTATAACGCTGTGTATATTATCTAATCATACACCGTGCGTTACTGGGTATAACGCTGTGTATGTTATATAATAAAACACCGTGCGTTACTGGGTATAACGCTGCCTATATTCTATAATCACACACCGTGCATTACTGGGTATAACGCTTTGTATAATGTATAATGACACACCGTGCGTTACTGGGTATAACGATGTGTATATTATATAATCACACACCATGCGTAAGTGGGTATAATGCTGCATATATTATATAATAACACACCGTGCGTTACTGGGTATAACGCTGTGTATATTATATAATAACACACCGTGCCTTACTGTGTATAACGCTGTGTATATTATATAATAACACACCGTGCGTCACTGGGTATAACGCTGTGTATATTAAATAATAACACACCGTGCGTTACAGGGTATAACGCTGTGTATATTATATATTAACACACCTTGCTTTACTGGGTATAACGCTGTGTATTTTATATAATCACACACCGTGCGTTACTGGGTATAACGCGGTGTATATTATATAATCACACACCGTGCATTACTGGGTATAACGCTGTATATATTATATAATCACACACCGTGTGTTACTGGGTATAACGCTGTGTATATTATATAATCACACACCGTGCGTTACTGGGTATATCGCTGTTTATATTATATAATCGCACACCGTGCGTTACTGGGTATAACGCTGCGTATGTTATATAATAACACACCGTGCGTTACTGGGAATAACGCTGTGTATATTATATAATCACACACCGTGCGTTCCTGGTATAACGCTGTATATATTATATAATCACACACCGTGCGTTACTGGGTATAACGCTGTGTATATTATATAATAACACACCCTGCGTAACTGGGAACAACGCTGTGTATATTATATAATCACACACCGTGCGTTAGTGGGTATAACGCTGTATATATTATATAATAACACACCGTGCGTTACTGGGTATAACGCTGTGTATATTATATAATAACACACCGCGCCTTACTGTGTATAACGCTGTGTATATTATATAATAACACACCGTGCGTTACTGGGTATAACGGTGTGTATATTAAATAGTAACACACCGTGCGTTACTGGGTATAACGCTGTGTATATTATATAATAACACACCTTGCGTTATTGGGTATAATGCTGTGTATATTATATAATCACACATCGTGCGTTACTGGGTATAACGCGGTGTATATTATATAATCACACACCGTGCTTTACTGGGTATAACGCTGTATATATTATTTAATCACACACCGTGTGTTACTGGGTATAACGCTGTGTATATTATATAATCACACACCGTGCGTTACTGGGTATAACACTGTGTATATTATATAATCACACACCGTGCGTTACTGGTTATAACGCTGTGTATATTATGTAATAACACACCGTGCGTTACTGGGTATAACGCTGTGTATATTATATAATCACACACCGTGCGTTACTGGGTATAACGCTGTATATATTATATAATTACACACCGTGCGTTACTGGGTATAACGCTGTGCATATCATATAATAACACACCGTGCGTTACTGGGTATAACACTGTATATATTATATAATAACACAACGTGCGTTACTGGGTATAACGCTTTGTATATTATATAATCACACACCGAGCGTTACTTGGTATAACGCTGCATATACTATATAATAACACACCGTGCGTTACTGGGTATTACGCTGTGTATATTATATAATCACACACCGTGCATTACTGGGTATAACGTTGTGTATATTATATAATAACACAACGATCGTTACTGGGTATAACACTGTATATATTATATAATCACACACCGTGCGTTACTGGGTATAACACTGTATATATTATATAATCACACACCGTGCCTTACTGGGTATAACACTGTATATATTATATAATCACACACCGTGCGTTACTGGGTATAACACTGTATATATTATATAATCACACACCATGCGTTACTGGGTATAACGCCGTGTATATTATATAATAACACACCGTGCGTTACTGGGTATAACGCTGTGTATATTATATAATCACACACCGTGCGTTACTGGGTATAACGCTGTGTATATTATATAATAACACACCGTGCGTTACTGGGTATAACGCTGTATATATTATATAATCTCACACCGTGCGTTACAGGGTATAACGCTCTATATATTATATAATCACACACCGTGCGTTACTGGGTATAACGCTGTGTATATTATATAATAACACAACGTGCTTTACTGGGTCTAACGCTGTGTATATTAAATAATAACACAACGTGCGTTACTGGGTATAACGCTGTATATATTATATAATAACACACCGTGCGTTACTGGGTATAACGCTGTGTATATTATATAATAACACACCGTGCGTTACTGGGTATAACGCTGTTTATATTATATAATCACACACCGTGCGTTACTGGGTATAACGCTGTGTATATTATATAATCACACACCGTGCATTACTGGGTATAACGCTGTGTATATTATATAATAACACACCGTGCATTACTGGGAATAACGTTTGTATATAATATAATAACACACCGTTCATTACTGGGTATAACGCTGTGTATATTATATAATCACACACCGTGCGTTACTGGGTATAACGCTGTGTATATTATATAATCACACACCGTGCGTTACTGGGTATAACGCTGTGTATATTATATAATAACACACCGTGCGTTACTGGGTGTCACGCTGTGTATATTATATAATAACACGGCGTGTGTTACTGAGTATAACGCTGTGTATATTATATAATAACACACCGTGTGTTACTGGGTATAACGCTGTGTGTATTATATAATAATACACCGTGCGTTACTGGGTATAACGCTGTGTATATTATATAATAACACACCGTGCGTTACTGGGTATTTCGCTGTGTATATTATATAATTGCACACATTACGTAACTGAGTATAACGCTGTGTATATTATATAATAACACACCGGGCGTTACTGGGTATAACACTGTGTATATTATATAATCACAAACCGTGCCTTACTGGGTATAACGATGTGTATATTATATAATAACACACCGTGCGTTACTGGGTATAACGCTGTGTATATTATATAATCACACACCGTGCGTTACTGGGTATAACGCTGTGTATATTATATAATCACACACCGTGCGTTACTGGGTATAACGCTGTGTATATTATATAATCACACACCGTGCGTCTTTGGGTATAACGCTGTGTATATTATATAATCACACACCGTGCGTTACTGGGTATAACGCTGTGTATATTATATAATAACACACGTTGCGTTACTGGGTATAACGCTGTATATATTATATAATCACACACCTTGCGTTACTGGGTATAACGCTTTGTATATTATATAATAACACACCGTGCGTTACTGGGTATAATGCTGTGTATATTATATAATCACACACCGTGCGTTACTGGGTATAACGCTGTGTATATTGTGTAATCACACACTGTGCGATACTGGGTATAACGCAGTGTATATTATACAATCACACACCGTGCGTTACTGGGTATATCGCTTTGTATATTATATAATATCACACCGTGCGTTACTTGGTATAACGCTGTGTATATTATATAACAACACACCGTGCGTTACTGGGTATAACGCTGTATATATTATATAATCACACACCGTGCGTTACTGGGTATAACGCTGTGTATATTATATAATCACACACCGTGCGTTACTGGGTATAACACTGTGTATATTACATAATCACACACCGTGCGTTACTGGGTATAACGCTGTGTATATTATATAATCACACACCGTGCGTTACTGGGTATAACGCTGTGTATATTATAGAATAACACACCGTGCGTTACTGGGTATAACGCTGTGTATATTATATAATCACACACCGTGCGTTACTGGGTATAACGCTGTGTATATTATATAATAACACACTGTGCGTTAAAGGGTATAACACTGTATATATTATATAATAAAACATCGTGTGCAACTGGGTATAACACTGTATATATTATATAATAATACACCGTGCGTTACTGGGTATAACGCTGTGTATATTATATAATAACAGACCGTGCGTTACTGGGTATAACGATGTGTATATTATATAATAACACACCGTGTGTTACTGGGTATAACGCTGTGTATATTATATAATCACACACCGTGCGTTACTGGGTATATCGCTGTTTATATTATATAATCACACACCGTGCGTTACTGGGTATAACGCTGTGTATAATATATAATCACACACCGTGCGTTACTGGGTATTACGCTGTGTATATTATATAATCACACACCATGCGTTACTGGGTATAACGCTGTGTATATTATATAATCACACACCTTGCGTTACTGGGTATAACGCTGTGTATATTATATAATCACACACCGTGCGTTACTGGGTATAACGCTGTGTATATTATATAATCACACACCGTGCCTTACTGGGTATATCGCTCTGTATATTATATAATCACACACCGTGCATTACTGGATATAACAGTGTGTCTATTATATTCTAAATGGTTATATTGTCGTGTTATATAAAACTGACTCATCCTCTCTCAGCTTCTCTGAGTCACTACCCACTGCAGTTTAGAAATTGTGATGATTATTTGGCACTTTCTGATCGCTTTTGTCTATTTTCTGCCGCACTAACTTCCTCGTCATGTCAGCGGTCTGGATAAATTATTGTTCCAGTGTTCACCAGAACATCATCATTTTCTTCACATGCCGCGAGGCAGAGGTTAAGAGACAGAGATGGAGGGAGAGAGATAGATGCAGTCAGGCCGAGAGAGAGAGAGAGACTAGCAGAGACAGAGATAGAGGGGTGAGAAACAGTGACAGAGAGAGGCAGAGACAGGCAGAAAGTGAGGGGACTGCAAGGGAGCCAGACAAGGAGAGAGAGAGAGAGGCAGGAAAGCAGGGAGAGACAGTGGGAGTGATGTGAAGGCGAGACACAGAGGGTGAGGCAGAGATAGATTGAGACAAGGTGAAACTGTTATACCGGCAGATAGGTTGGAGATTGAGAGAGAGAGAGAGAGTGATGGAGAGGCAGCGAGAGAAAGGGAGAGGGGTAGACAGAGAGAGAGAGAGAGTGGGGGAGAGGGAGACAGAGACACAGACAGAGGCATAGCGAGAGAGAGACCTGGAGAGAGAGAGAGAGAGAGAGTGAGATACGGGGACACATCGAGAGACCTGTAGAGAGTGAGAGAGAGAGAGAGAGAGACAGAGGGGGAGAGGTAGATAGAGACACAGACAGAGGCACAGCGAGAGAGACCTGGAGAGAGAGAGAGAGAGTGAGATACGGGGACACATCGAGAGACCTGTAGAGAGTGAGAGACAGAGAGAGGGGAGAGGGGGAGAGTGAGAGAGATGAAGAGGGAGAGAGAGATACAGAGACACATTGAGAGAGCAATAGAGGGGCATAGAGCAAGTGAGGGGGAGAGAGAGAGAGAGAGTCAGAGAGATATGGAGACACATGAAGCAACCAATAGGGTTACACAGAGAGAGTGAGAGACAGAGAGAGAGACAGAGGGAGAGAGAGAGAGAGACAGAGGGGGAGAGGTAGAGAGAGAAAGAGAGAGACAGAGGGGGAGAGGTAGAGAGAGAGACACGCACACGCAAAGAAAGGGAGAGATAGGGAAACTGAGACACACAGAGGGAGAGGATGATGCAGAGAGTCTGAGGGAGATGTAGAGACAGAGAGGAAGAGAGAGAGAGACAGAATGACAGAGAGAGAGAGAGAGAGAGTGAGCGAGGGAGGGAGACAGATAGGCAAAGATAGACAGCGAGAAAGCTAGGCAGAACAAGATAGACAGAGGGAGAGAGATGGAGAGAGGCAGAGAGGGGGAAGATAGACAGAGAGTGACAGTGTGAGAGAGAGAGAGAGAGAGACGTGGATGAAAAAATGTTAATGTTTTTCACCTCCCAGTCAGAATGCGATCCCAGGAACAATGATCAGTCGGAAACCATCCACCTTTGGAAGTTTTTAATGAACTGGAGCGAGGTTCCAGCAGGCATTAAATATTCTCCTCCATCGCTGTGAAAATCCTTCAGCCCTTTGCCTGCCAAAACCTCTCAAATCCTGGGCAGAAAAAAGTGCTGGGCCGAGGGGAAGTGGGCGGGATAGGGGCCCAGTCCGCAGAGACACGTCCAAATTTTGGGAACATGGGTATCATTTTTAATCGGATGAAATGGATTTCAATTCAGGGCACCCTCTGCGGAGACAGTCATTGGACAGGGACAGGAATCAAAGCAAAGGAGCCAACATTAAAGACAAATAAATCACACAGGGACCTCCCGGACACTGTCCCCATCCAACACTCCCAGGACAGGTACAGCACGGGGTTAGATACAGAGTAAAGCTCCCTCGACACCGTCCCCATCAAAAACTCCCAGGACAGGTACAGCATGGGGTTAGATACAGAGCAAAGCTCACTCTACACCGTCCCCATCAAACACTCCCAGGACAGGTACAGCACGGGGTTAGATACAGAGTAAAGCTCCCTCTACACCGTCCCCATCAAACACTCCCAGGACAGGTACAGCACCGGGTTAGATACAGAGTAAAGCTCCCTCTACACTGTCCCTATCAAACACTCCCAGGGCAGGTACAGCACGGGGTTAGATACAGAGTAAAGCTCCCTCTACACTGTCCCCATCAAACACTCCCAGGACAGGTACAGCACGGGGTTAGATACAGAGTAAAGCTCCCTCTACACTGTCCCTATCAAACACTCCCAGGGCAGGTACAGCACGGGGTTAGATACAGAGTAAATCTCCCTCTACACTGTCCCCATCAAACACTCCCAGGACAGGTACAGCATGGGGTTAGATACAGAGTAAAGCTCCCTCTACACTGTCCCCATCAAACACTCCCAGGACAGGTTCAGCACGGGGTTAGATACAGAGTAAAGCTCCCTCTACACCGTCCCCATCAAACACTCCCAGGACAGGTACAGCACGGGGTTAGATACAGAGTAAAGCTCCCTTTACACTGTCCCCATCAAACACTCCCAGGACAGGTACAGCACGGGGTTAGATACAGAGTAAAGCTCCCTCTACACTGTCCCCATCAAACACTCCCATGACAGGAACAGCACGGGGTTAGACACAGAGCAAGAGAGGAGGTTGTGACGCACACTCTGTAGGCACATTGTCCGGAATTAATTTGTGTCCTCATCCAACGATGCAAAGGCTTTGGTCACGTGTCCTCGGCCTGTTTTGCACGCTTCATTTTTATCCGAATTAGGAGGTGTTTCCATCTCTTTTGACATCCTCAGATGAATCCTTCGCTCCTTGGGCTAGGATTTCTCCTCAGTCACAGCGTTCGATAACTTCTGGCTCACGCTGGGGTCGATGTCTCTGCTAAAGGAGGCAAAAAGAACTCCTTTCAGTTTAATACCCCCACCGTGCAGAGCAGAAGAGGCCTGATCTCACAGCCGGCTCGTTGTATTACAGCCTGCACACATTCTGAACCTCGGACTTCACCACTTACAATTAGTCTCTAGGTGACCCTCAACTTTAGCCTATTTACAGTTTGGACTCAAAGCAATCCTATATTTTACCGTTTACAATTATTCTCCAACTGATCCCAATTTTAGCCTCTTTACAATTGGTCTTGAGGTAATCCCTGGATTTCCCTATTTACAATTAGTCTCTAAGTGACCCTTAATTTTTGCCTATTTAGAATTTGTCTCAAAGTGACCCTAAGATTTCACTATTTACAATTATTCTCCAAGTTATCCCAATTTTAGCCCCTTTAGATTTGGTCTTGAAGTCATCCCTGGATTTCCCTATTTACAATTAGTCTCTAAGTGACCCCGGTTCTCTAGTCCTTACAGCGCCAGATGCTGCAGTGGACAGGACTGGGACGGTAAGCAGTCCCCAGAGCCCAAGTCCCAGGTGTCCAGGACCAGGTAAGTTTTGGTGGTTTCAGTACAGGGTGGGGAGGTGGACGTAGGGGGCGGGTGGACGGGGCACTGGGGTGTCGGTCGAGAGGCTGGGCGGACGATGGGCTCCTGCAGGGGTTAGACATCTTTTGTGAGGGGTGGGGGGGCAACCGATGTTAAACGGAGGCTGCTGATGGAGGTGTCCCCACCCCCCCCCCCCCCCACCTACAAACACACCAGTGAAGCAAGGTTAAATTCTGCCGTAAGTAACCCCAATTTTGGTCTATTTACAATTTGTCTTGAAGTGACCCTAAGACTTCACAATTTACAATTAGTCTCTGCGTGACCCCAATTTTAGCTGCTTTACAATTAGTCTCTAGGTGACCCGGGATTGTCCAATTTGCAATTGGCCTCTAAGTGACCCGCGAAGCCTGTTCTCCCTGCTGCTTGGTTACCACGGTTTTCATGACCTCAAGTGCAATGGCTGGAGATGGGATATTAGGAGGGTAGGAGGGAGGGAGAGAGAGAGAGAGACAGCATGGGGCATAATGGACTGAATGGCCTGTGTATTCCTAGCTACTCCGGTAGATTCAAGTTCTTTTTGATGAGGTTACTAAGTTTCCAACCTCCCCTTCAACCCTCCTGGATGCAGACCATTTACCTGGGGGTCTTGGGGGTCTGGAGTGATGGAATGGAATCCGGGAGAGGGGCTGTTGATGGGATCTGGGCCTTTTGGAGGCTCCCTGGAGAGAGAAAGACGGACAGTAAGAATAAAGGGCCTGTTAAACATCCCCACCCCTGCACTGACCCACCTCCCCGGTCTTAATACCCCACCAACCCTTCAAATCCCTCCCCCACCCTTCAAAGACCATCCAGCAACCTTCACTTCCACCCCCCACCCTTGAAGCTTCTCCCCTTCCCCTTCAAAGCCCTCCTCCACCCTTCAAAACCCCACCCCACCCAATCAAAACCCTCCCCTACTTTCAAACCCCCTCCTCCACCATTGATAGCATCACACCACACTCCAAATTCCTCCCCACCCTTCAAACCCTCCCCCACTCTTCAAACCCTCCCCCACCCTTCAGACCCTCCCCCAGCCCTCAGATTCCCTTCCCAATCATTCTAACCCCTACCCCCACCCTTAAAATCCCTACCCCTACCATTCAAACCCCCTTTGCCCCACTTGGCAAACCACCTCCTCCACTTGGCAAACTCCCTCGTCACCCTTCAAAACACGTCCCTCACCCTTCATACCCCTCTCCAATTCTTCAAACCCCTCCCCCATTCCTCAAACCAGCTCCCCACTCCTTAAACCCCCTCCGCTACTCTTCATACCCCTCCCCAATTCTTCTAATCGCACCCTCCACTCCTCAAAACACCTCCCATTCATCAGACCCCCTTCCCCCACTCCTCAAAACCCCTTCCATACCCTTCAAAACCCCACCCCCCCATGCTCCATACCCACTCCCCAATCCTTCTAACGCCTCCCCATGCTTCAAACTCCCTCCCCCACACTTCAAACCTTCTCCCCCACTTCTTAAAACCCCTCCCCCACTCCTCAATCCCCCTCCCCCACTCCTCCATCCCCCTCCCCCACTCCTCGATCCCCCTTCCCCACTCCTCAATCCCCCTCCCCCACTCCTCAATCCCCCTCCCCCACTCCTCAATCCCCCTGCCCCACTCCTCAATCCCCCTCCCCGACTCCTCAATCCCCCTGCCCCACTCCTCAATCCCCCTGCCCCACTCCTCAATCCCCCTCCCCCACTCCTCAATCCCCCTCCCCCACACCTCAATCCCCCTCCCCCAGTCCTCAATCCCCCTCCCCCAGTCCTCAATCCCCCTCCCCCACTCCTCAATCCCCCTCCCCCACTCCTCAATCCCCCTCGCCCAATCCTCAAACCCCCTCGCCCACTCCTCAATCCCCCTCGCCCACTCCTCAATCCCCCTCGCCCACTCCTCAATCCCCCTCGCCCACTCCTCAATCCCCCTCGCCCACTCCTCAATCCCCCTCCCCCACTCCTCAATCCCCCTCCCCCACTCCTCAATCACCCTCCCCCACTCCTCAATCGCCCTCGCCTGCTCCTTAATTCCCTCTCCCCTGCCCTTCAAGCTCCGAAGGTCTGTGCGCAGTCCGGACAGCACACCCCCCCTCCCCCCACTGAAACCCAGACCCCAAGCCTGGCCCTCAGAATTACCTGTGATCGGAGGCATCAGAACCCCGAAAGGGAAGACGGAGCGGAGCTGCAGGGCGGCCTGAGTCACAGCCGGAATCTCAATCCCCGATCCTGCCGGGGATAACAGAAGGATAACATCCACACGGCAGCCTTCCCGAGCTTCTGGGCTAGTCAATGGCTTCACCCAACCACGACAGAACCCCGATTCAAACCAGATTATTATGCAAGAATTCGGTCTGTAACTCACTCCCGGGTATCTGTTATTCTATATATAAACCCCCCGAACCCCTCGATTAGATTCCAGACTGTAACTCACTCCCGGGTATCTGTTATTCTATATATAAACCCCCCCCCCGAACCCCTCGATTAGATTCCAGTCTGTAACTCACTCCCGGGTATCTGTTATTCTATATATAAACCCCCCGAACCCCTCGATTAGATTCCAGTCTGAACTCACTCCCGGGTATCTGTTATTCTATATATAAACCACCCCAAGCCCCTCGATTAGATTCCAGTCTGTAACTCACTCCCGGGTATCTGTTATTCTATATATAAACCCCACCCCGAACCCCTCGATTAGATTCCAGTCTGTAACTCACTCCCGGGTATCTGTTATTCTATATATAAACCGCCCCGAACCCCTCGATTAGATTCCAGTCTGTAACTCACTCCCGGGTATCTGTTACTCTATATATAAACCACCCCGAACCCCTCGATTATATTCCAGTCTGTAACTCACTCCCGGGTATCTGTTATTCTATATATAAACCCCACCCCGAACCCCTCAATTAGATTCCAGTCTGTAACTCACTCCCGGGTATCTGTTATTCTACATATAAACCACCCCGAACCCCTCGATTAGATTCCAGTCTGTAACTCACTCCCAGGTATCTGTTATTCTATATATAAACCACCCCGAACCCCTCGATTAGATTCCAGTCTGTAACTCACTCCCGGGTACCTGTTATTATATATATAAACCACCCCGAACCCCTCGATTAGATTCCAGTCTGTAACTCACTCCCGGGTACCTGTTATTATATATATAAACCACCCCGAACCCCTCGATTAGATTCCAGTCTGTAACTCACTCCCGGGTACCTGTTATTCTATATATAAACCACCCCGAACCCCTCGATTAGATTCCAGCCTGTAACTCACTCCCAGGTATCTGTTATTCTATATATAAACCACCCCGAACCCCTCGATTAGATTCCAGTCTGTAACTCACTCCCGGGTATCCGTTATTCTATATATAAACCACCCCGAACCCCTCGATTAGATTCCAGTCTGTAACTCACTCCCGGATATCTGTTATTCTATATATAAACCACCCCAAGCCCCTCGATTAGATTCCAGTCTGTAACTCACTCCCGGGTATCTGTTATTCTATATATAAACCCCACCCCGAACCCCTCGATTAGATTCCAGTCTGTAACTCACTCCCAGGTATCTGTTATTCTATATATAAACCCCACTGAGCCCCTCGATTGGCGCCCAGACACCCTCACGATCTTACCTTCTGCCAATCGTGCCATGAGCTGGAGACGGCCTGTTGGGCCCAGGCTGATTCCAGATCGATCCGCCTCTTCATTGTCCATGATGGAGATCTGTCCGTCCTGCTCCGATCGATCCGACACCAGCCCAACTTTGAGAGGACGTCCCGCTAACTCAAAGCCGTGGAGCTGTTCCAACGCCCTCCGGGCGCAATCCGACTCAGAGAACTGCACCACCAGCGAGAAAGAGGAGAGAGGGATGGGGCAGGTGGCGGGGGGGGTGGTGGGTGGGGTGGAGGAGAGGAGGATGTGTTTAGAAAATATCAAGTTCCTCGAACTCGGGCTCGGCAAAAGAGGCAGGACCGATCCGGAGTTCAAGTAGCGATCGTCCAGGCTCCATCTCGGGCCTAGTCTGCCGACGGAATAGGGGCGCTAACGCAGGCTCCATCCCGGGCCTACCACCTCCCAAACAGCGCGGAACGATGGTCCAGGCTCCATCACGGGCCTGTTATCTCCCTGAGGATCAGGAGCGATAACACAGGCTCCATCCCGGGCCTACCATCTCCCAGACAACACTGAGAAATGGTCCAGGCTCCATCTCGGGCCTAGTCTGCCTATGGATCAGGAGCGATAACACAGGCTCCATCTCAGGCCTACCATCTCCCAGACAACACGGAGCGATGGTCCAGGCTCAATCTCAGGCCTGTTATCTCCCTGAGGATCAGGAGTGATAACACAGGCTCCATCTCAGGCCTACCATCTCCCAGACAACACGGAGCGACGGTCCAGGCTCCATTTCGGGCCTGTTAACTCCCTGAGGATCAGGAGCGATAACGCAGGCTCCATCACGGGCCTACCATCTCCCAGACAACACGGAGCGATGGTCCAGGCTCCATCTCGGGCCTGTTATCTCCCTGAGGATCAGGAGCGATAACACAGTCTCCATCTCAGGCCTACCATCTCCCAGACAACACGGAGTGACGGTCCAGGCTCCATCTCAGGCCTATTGCCTCCCTGAGGATCAGGAGCGATAACGCAGGCTCCATCACGGGCCTACCATCTCCCAGACAACACGGAGCGATGGTCCAGGCTCCATCTCGGGCCTATTATCTCTCTGAGGATCAGGAGGGGTAACACAGGCTCCATCTTGGGCCTAGTATCTCCCTAAGGATCAGGAGTGATAGCACAGGCTCCATCTTGGGCCTACCTCTCGGGCCTATTCTCACAGAGGCCCAGGAGAGAAAACACAGGCTCTAGCCTCTCCCAGACAAGTAGAGGAAGTCATAGAGATAGAGAGGGTTGTAGGGGCTGGAGGAGGTTACTGAGATAGGGAGGGTCGTAGGGGCTGGAAGAGGTTACAGAGATAGGGAGGGTTGTAGGGGCTGGAGGAGGTTACAGAGATAGGGAGGGATGTAGGGGCTGGAGGAGGTTACAGAGATAGGGAGGGTTGTAGGGGCTGGAGGAGGTTACAGAGATAGGGAGGGGTGTAGGGGACTGGAGGAGGTTACAGAGATAGGGAGGGATGTAGGGGCTGGAGGAGGTTACAGAGATAGGGAGGGATGTAGGGGCTGGAGGAGGTTACAGAGATAGGGAGGGTTGTAGGGACTGGAGGAGGTTACAGAGATAGGGAGGGTTGTAGGAGCTGGAGGAGGTTACAGAGATAGGGAGGGGTGTAGGGGCTGGAGGAGGTTACAGAGATAGGGAGGGGTGTAGGGGACTGGAGGAGGTAACAGTGATAGGGAGGGGTGTAGGGGGCTGGAGGAGGTTACAGAGATAGGGAGGGTTGTAGGGGCTGGAGGAGGTTACAGAGATAGGGAGGGGTGTAGGGGCTGGAGGAGGTTACAGAGATAGGGAGGGGTGTAGGGGCTGGAGGAGGTTACAGCCCCCTATCCTTCCCTAAATGGGGGAATTAGTGCCCCTGATGGGGTTTTTAACAACCATCGATGATCATTTCATAGCCGCCTTTACCCTTATTAATCAATCCCAGTGTCTGCCGTGCTAGGATTCGACCCCAGGTCCCCGGGATTTTGACCCTGGGTCTCTTGGTCACTGGTCCAGCGACAATACCACTTCGCCATCGCCTCCCCCTCCGTCGGAGAGGCTGAGGTTTTCACTGGAAGCTGTCGGAAATCCCACTGGGGGTGGGTGGGGGGAGCTCGGTGTTCCCAGTGGGAAAGGCTGGGAATTTCTGGCATGTGGGGCTGGGGGATGACTCACCGTGACGAATCCATACCCTCTGGATATCCCCGTGTCTGGATCCTTGATCACGTGTAAACTGTCGATCTAGGAGGGAGAGAGAGAGAGAGAGCAAAGGATCATTCGTTTGAGTAAACTGAAGACAAGAGAGAGAAGCAGGGAGAGAGAGATACAGAGAGAGAGAGAGATATACAGGGAGAGAGAGAGAGATATACAGAGAGAGAGAGGGAGGGGGAGAGAGCGACAGTGAGAGAGAGAGAGAGAGAGAGACAGTGACAGAGGGAGAGGGAGAGACAGCGAGAGAGAGACAGTGAGAGAGAGACAGTGAGAGAGAGAGGGAACCAGAGATGGAGACAGAGAGAGACAGGGAGACAGAGAGAGACAGGGAGACAGAGAGAGACAGGGAGACAGAGAGAGAGAGAGAGAGACCGAGAGGGAGAGACCGAGAGGGAGAGACCGAGAGAGAGAGACCGAGAGAGAGAGACCGAGAGAGAGAGAGACAGTGAGAAAGAGAGGGAGAGAGGGAGAAAGGAAACCAGAGATGGAGAGAGAGAGAGAGAGAGAGGAACAGACTGAGAGGGACAGACTGAGAGAGAGGGACAGACTGAGAGAGAGGGACAGACTTAGAGAGAGGGACAGACTGAGAGAGGGAGACAGGGAGAGAGAGAGACAGGGAGAGAGAGAGACAGGGAGAGAGAAGGTCCAAGAGAGAGGGGACCCGAGAGAAACAGGGAGAAAGAGCTAGAGACAGGGAGAGGGAGCGAGACAGAGAGTGAGACAAAGAGAGAGTGAGAGACAGGGAGAGAGAAGGCCAGAGAGAGAGGGGGGCCGGAAAGAAACAGGGAGACAGAGATAGAGACAGAGAGAGGGGGGAAGATAGAGAGAGAGAGGGGAGAGAGAGGCAGAGAGAGAGGGAGAGGATGTGTGGGAGAGAGAGGATGAGTGAAGTCTGAGGATACCCACCTTCCCGAAGGGTTGAAAGATTCCCCTGAGCATCTCCTCGGTGATGTTGGAGTGGAGTGATCCCACGTAGAGCCTCATGGGCCCCGCCAGCCCTTTCTGCTGATTGCTGACCAGCGCGTTTGGCCGATTCTTTTCTGCCTGCTCGGGGTGGGGGAAGGTGACAGTGGGCGGGGAGGGGGGGACGTTGTGGGGGGAGGGTGGGAGGATATATTAGCATCGACCAGGGATTGGTTAATGGACAAAAAACAGAGAGTAAGAATCTTTGGGTTGAAGACTGAACCATTTTCTGATGATATACAGCTCGATGAGAAGGAAGCTGTGTGGAGGACACAAAGAGGCAGCAAAGAGATACAGGCAAGTTAATTGAGCAGGGCAACAAGATGGCAGATGGAGTATCTTGTCGGGAAGTATGAAGTTATTCACGTTGGTCATGACAAAAGCAGAATATTTTGCAACCGGTGAGGTACTATTCCAACGTTGGCGTTCAACGAGATTCGATGGTGCTCGCAAGGAAGGCTTGTTACAACCGTGAACGGGCTTGGGTGAGACCACACATGGAGTACCGTGCGCTGTTATAGCATATGGCGGAGGGCACGAAGATTGGCCGGGTGGTCAACAGTGAGGTTGAGTGTCTTGGGCTACAGGAAGATATAGACATGATGGTCAAATGGGCAGATAAGCGGCAGATGGAATTTAACCCTGAAACGTGTGAGGTGATAACACTTTGGAAGGAGTAATTTGACAAGGAAGTATTCGATGAACGGCATGACACTAGGAAGTTCTGAGGAACAAAGGGACCTTGGCGTGTGTGTGTCCATAGATCTCTGAAGGCGGAGGGGCATGTTAGTGGGGGTGGTGAAAAAGGCATAGGGGACACTTGCCTTTATCAATCGAGGCATCGATTACAAAAGTAGGGAGGTGATGTTGGAGTTGTATAGACCCTTGGTGAGGCCACAGCTGGAGTACTGGGTGCAGTTCTGGTCGCCACATTATAGGAAGGATGTGATGGCACTGGAGGGGGGTGCAGAGGAGATTCACCAGGATGTTGCCATGGGGATGAAACATTTAAGTGATGAAGAGAGGTTGGGATAGACTTGGGTTGTTTTCGTTGGAGTAGAGAAGACTGAGGGGCGACCTGATCGAGGTGTACAAGATTATGAGGGGCATGGACAGGGTGGATAGGGAGCAGCTTAGTTGAAGGGTCAGTCACAAAGGGGGCATAAGTTCAAGGTGAGGGGCAGGAAGTTTAGAGGGGGGGGATGTGAGGATAAGCTTTTTTACCCAGAGGGTGGTGAGGGTCTGGAATGCGCTGCCTGGGAGGGTGGTGGAGGTGGGTTAGCCTCACATCCTTTTAAAAAGTACCTGGATGAGCACTTGGCACCTCATAAACATTCAAGGCTATGGGGCCAAGTGCAGGTCAATGGGGTTAGGGAGGTAGGTCAGGTGTTTCTCACGTGTCAGGTGCAGAGTCGATGGGCCGAAGGGCCTCTTCTGCACGGTGAGATTCTGATCCTGTTCACTCCGTGGGCTGTTAAATTGTGGAACTCTCTGCCTCAGGGGGCTGGAGGTGATCAGTCATCGAGTATACTCGAGACAGAGATTGATAGATCTTTTGAGACCCGGGGGAATTAAGGGATAGCGCGGGAAGGTGGAGTTGAATTGGAAGGTCGGCTGTGGTCATATTGAATGGAGAAGCAGGCTTGAGGAGGGGCTGAAAGGCCTCCTCCTGCCCCCAACTACTTGAGACTGTGGTGGGTTAGGTAGGGGTGGGGTTCGTTTTCGTTCGTTCATGGGGTGTGGGCGTCGTGACTGGCCAGGCCAGCATTTATTGCCCGTCCCTGGTTGCCCTAGTTCAGATGGGGCATTTAAGAGTCAACCACCTTGCCGTGGGGTCTGGAGTCACATGTAGGCCAGACCAGGTAAGGTCAGCAGAATTCCTTCCCTGAAGGGCATGAGTGAACCAGATGGGGTTTTTTTTTTTACAACGATCGACAATGGTTTCATGGTCCTCCTCAGACTTTGAATTCCAGTTTTTTATTGAATTCAAATTCTACCATCTGCCGTGACAGGATTCGGACCCGGGTCCCCAGGGCATTACCCGGGGTCTCTGCATTACTAGTCCAGCGACAATATCGCCACACCATCACGCTGGAGTGGGGGCGGGGCTGGAGTGGGGGGGCGGGGCTAGAGTGGGGGGACGGGGCTGGAGTGGGGGCGGGGCTGGAGTGGGGGCGGGGCTGGAGTGGGGGCGGGGCTGGAGTGGGCTGGAGTGGGGGTGGGGCTGGAGTGGGGGCGGGGCTGGAGTGGGGGCGGGGCTGGAGTTGGGGCGGGGCTGGAGTGGGGGGCGGGGCTGGAGTGGGGGCGGGGCTGGAGTGGGGGCGGGGCTGGAGTGGGGGGCGGGGCTGGAGTGGGGGTGGG
Organism: Cetorhinus maximus; assembly: GCF_964194155.1. NCBI lineage: Eukaryota > Metazoa > Chordata > Chondrichthyes > Lamniformes > Cetorhinidae > Cetorhinus > Cetorhinus maximus. The sequence continues at coordinate 66,486 of NW_027596309.1, forward strand.
GTTGGGGCTGGAGTGGGGCGGGGCTGGGGTGGAGCGGGGCGGGGCTGAGTGGGGGCGGGGCTGAGTGTGGGCGGGGCTGAGTGGGTGTGGGGCTGAGTGGGGGCAGGGCTGGAGTGGCGGCGGGGCTGGAGTGGGGGCGGGGCTGAGTGAGGCTTGTTTTATCATTACTCATTCATGGGATGTGGGCTTCTTTGGCTGGGCCCAGCATTTATTGCCCATCCCTAATTGCCCCCTTGAGAAGGTGGTGGGTGAGCTGCCTTCTTGAACCGCTGCAGTCCCCTGTGGTGTAGGTACACCCACAGTGCTGTTAGGGAGGGAGTTCCAGGATTTTGTCCCTGTGGTGTAGGTACACCCACGGCGCTGTTAGGGAGGGAGTTCCAGGATTTTGATCCAGCGACAGTGAAGGAACGGCCGATATATTTCCAAGTCGGGATGGTGAGGGGCTCGGAGGGGGAACTTCCAGGTGGTGGGTGTTCCCCATGTGTCTGCTGCCCCTTGTCCCTCTAGATGGTAGAGGTCGTGGGTTTGGAAGCTGCTGTCGACGGAGCCTTGGTGAGTTGCTCAGTGCATCTTGTAGATGGTACACACGCTGCTGCTACTGTGCGTCGGTGGTGGAGGGAGTGAATGTTGGCGGATGGGGTGCCGATCGAGCGGGGCTGCTTTGTCCTGGACGGTGTCGAGCTTCTCGAGTGTTGTGGGAGCTGCACTCATCCAGGCAAAGTGGGGAGTGTCCCCATCACACTCCTGACTTGTGCCTTGTAGATGGTGGACAGGCTTTGGGGAGTCAGGAGGTGAGTTACTCTCCGCAGGATTCCCAGCCTCTGACCTGCTCTTGTAGCCACAGTATTTATATGGCTGGGTCCAGGATTTGGTGTGGGCTGGGTTGAGGTGGGCGGGGTTGAGTTGGGCAGGGTTGGGTTGTGCTGAATTGGTTTGACTTGGGTTGTTTTGAACTGAGTTCAGATTATCAACCTGGATTCAGTGAAATCCCTCTGAGTCTCTCAATTACCTCGGCTACAACCCATTACACACAACAGACTAAAAGGATTCTCCCTCACTACTGACCTACAGAGAGTGCAGTACTCAATTAACAGAAGTGTAATCATCCATCATTACTACCTTGCAACAGTGCGGCTCTCCCTCAGCACTGACCCTCCGACAGTGCGGCTCTCCCTCAGCACTGACCCTCCGACAGTGCGGCTCTCCCTCAGTACTGACCCTCCGACAGTGCGGCTCTCCCTCAGCACTGACCCTCCGACAGTGCGGCTCTCCCTCAGCACTGACCCTCCGACAGTGCGGCGCTCCCTCAGCACTGACCCTCCGACAGTGCGGCTCTCCCTCAGCACTGACCCTCCGACAGTGCGGCTCTCCCCCAGTACTGACCCTCCGACAGTGCGGCGCTCCCTCAGCACTGACCCTCCGACAGTGCGGCTCTCCCTCAGCACTGACCCTCCGACAGTGCGGCTCTCCCTCAGCGCTGACCCTCCGACAGTGCGGCGCTCCCTCAGCACTGACCCTCCGACAGTGCGGCGCTCCCTCAGCACTGACCCTCCAACAGTTCGGCGCTCACTCCGCACTGACCCTCCGACGGTCCATGTACCTGGGAGGCCTGGACAATGATGGGAATTCCCAACAGTCTCTGTCCTGAGAGACCGATTGCCAATGCGACAGATTCAATCTCGTAAAACTCAACATAAGCGATGCCTTTGGACCTCCGCGAACTCCTGTCTGATATGATCTTCACATCGCGAACCTGTTGAGGTACAGCACAGCGTTACAGCACACTCTTACAGCACAGGGTTAGGTAGAGAGTAAATCTCCCTCTACACCGTCCCCATCAAACACTCCCAGAACAGGTACAGCATGGGGTTAGATATAGAGTAAAGCTCCCTCTACACTGTCCCCATCAAACACGCCCAGGACAGGTACAGCAAGGGGTTAGATACAGAGTAAAGCTCCCTCTACACTGTCCACATCATACACTCTCAGGACAGGTACAGCACGGGGTTAGATACAGAGTAAAGCTCCCTCTACACCGTCCCCATCAAACACTCCCAGGACAGGTACAGCATGGGGTTAGATACAGAGTAAAGCTCCCTCTACACTGTCCCCATCAAACACTCTCAGGACAGGTACAGCATGGGGTTAGATACAGAGTAAAGCTCCCTCTACACTATCCCCATCAAACACTCCCAGGACAGGTACAGCACGGGGTTAGATACAGAGTAAAGCTCCCTCTACACTGTCCCCATCAAACACTCCCAGGACAGGTACAGCACGGGGTTAGATACAGAGTAAAGCTCCCTCTACACCGTCCCCATCAAACACTCCCAGGACAGGTACAGCACGGGGTTAGATACAGAGTAAAGCTCCCTCTACACTGTCCCCATCAAACACTCCCAGGACAGGTACAGCACGGGGTTAGATACAGAGTAAAGATCCCTCTACACCGTCCCCATCAAACACTCCCAGGACAGGTACAGCACGGGGTTAGATACAGAGTGAAGATTAGGGAATGTGTACCAATCTGTTCTTACTTTCCCTACTGTGGAGAAGAATTCAGCGAGGTCTCTGGGGCGGATGCGTGCAGAGAACTGCAGACACAACACTGTGCAGGAGTCTCTCTCTTCAGGGCTCCGATTCCAAGAACGATCCCTGGATAAATGATGGACAGCCGTGAGATGGCGGAGTACCTGACCAAATCCCATTCAGCCCCTGTGTTCACTGATCCCCACTGCCCCTAACCCAGCAACATCTCGATTTTCAAATTCTCATTCTTGTTTCCATATCCCCTCATGTCTCTGTAACCTCCTCCAGCCCCTACACCACTCCCTATCTCTGTAACCTCCTCCAGCCCCTACACCCCTCCCTATCTCTGTAACCTCCTCCAGCCCCTACACCCCTCCCTATCTCTGTAACCTCCTCCAGCCCCTACACCCCTCCCTATCTCTGTAACCTCCTCCAGCCCCTAACCCCTCCCTATCTCTGTAACCTCCTCCAGCCCCTACACCCCTCCCTATCTCTGTAACCTCCTCCAGCCCACTACACCCCTCCCTATCTCTGTAACCTCCTCCAGCCCTCTACACCCCCTCCCTATCTCTGTAACCTCCTCCAGCCCCTACACCCCCTCCCTATCTCTGTAACCTCCTCCAGTCCCCTACAACCCTCCCTATTCCTGTAACCTCCTCCAGCCTCCTACAACCCTCTCTATCTCTGTAACCTCCTCCAGCCCCCTATAACCCTCCCTATCTCTGTAACCTTCTCCAGCCGCTACACCCCTCCCTACCTCTGTAACCTCCTCCAGCCCCCTATAACCCTCCCTGTCTCTGTAACCTCCTCCAGCCCCCTAAAACCCTCCCTATCTTTATAACCTCTTCCAGCCCCTACACCCCTCCCTATCTCTATATCCTCCTCCAGCCCTACAACGCTCCCTATCTCTGTAACCTCCTCCAGCCCCTACCACCCTCCCTATCCCTGTAACCTCCTCCATGCCCTACACCCCTCCCTATCTCTGTAACCTCCTCCAGCCCGGTACACCCCTCCCTATCTCTGTAACCTCCTCCAGCCCCCTAAAACCCTCCCTATCTTTGTAACCTCTTCCAGCCCCTACACCCCTCCCTATCTCTATATCCTCCTCCAGCCCTACAACCCTCCCTATCTCTGTACCCTCCTCCAGCCCCTACACCCCTCCCTATCTCTGTAACCTCCTCCTGCCTCTACGACACACCATTAGTGGCTGTGCTTTTGGCTGCCCGGACCCCGGGCTCTAGAATTCTTTCCCTAAAACTCTCCATCTTCTCCATCTCCTCCTTTAAAATGATCCTTAAAACCAACCTCTTCGACCAAGGTTTCGTTCGTCTGTTCCTAACATCTCGCCTGTTTCGGTGCCCAATTTTCTTTGAAAATCTCTCCTGTGAAGTGTCTTGGAAACATTTTCCTGCGTTAAGTTGCTATGTAAATGCAGAATTTTGTTTTGTGTATTAACTGCAAGTTGAGGTCAGTCAGAGTGCAATTGCTTGAAGAAGCAAGTTGCACAGGGTTACGTCGAGCTGAGTTGAATCGTTTGAGTGAGGGAGTGGTGCGTATCGAGGTCAGTCAGAGTGCAATTGCTTGAAGAAGCAAGTTGCACAAGGTTTAGTCGAGCTGAGTTGAATTGTTTGCGTGAGGGAGTGGTGCGTATCGAGGTCAGTCAGAGTGCAATTGCTTGAAGAAGCAAGTTGCACAGGGTTTAGTCGAGCTGAGTTGAATTGTTTGTGTGAGGGAGTGGTGCGTATTGAGGTCAGTCAGAGTTCAGGAACACTGGACTTAGGATCAGGATGCAGCCATTCAGCCCTTCCTGCCTTCTCCACCATTCGTCAAGATGATTGTTGATCCGGTGGTGTTCTCAACTCCACTTACCTGTCTGCCCCACCCCATAACCCTGATTCCCTTGTCTACCAAATAGCCATCCGACTCAGCCATGTCTATACTCAATGATCCAGCCTCCAGTTCTCTTTTGGGAAAGGGAACTCCCACAGATTGACCACCCTCATGAGGAGGAAAAAAAATCCCCTCATCTACATCTTGAAAGCCGGGCGTCTTATTCTTTAACCATGTCCCCTAGTTCTAGTCTCCACCATAAGAAGAAATATTCTCCAAGTATCCACCCTGTCGAGAACCCCCCCTCAGAATCTTATATCTTTCATCACAATCATATCTCATTCTTCTGAGCGCCAGAGGATATGGGGCATACCTGTGCAAAGTAGGATAAGTCCTTCATCCCAGGAATGAGTCAAGTGAACCTTCTCTGAACTGCTTCTAACGCAATGATATCTTTTTTTTCTCAAATGAGGAGACCAAAACTGTGCATGGTACTCCAGATGTGGTCTCACCGACGCCCTAGACAACTGCAGTAAAATGTCCCTGTTTTAATACTCCATCCCCCTCGCAATGAAGGCCGACAGTCCATTTACCTTCCTGATCACTCGCTGTGTCTGCATAGTAACTTTCTGTGATTCATGGACCAGGACACCCAGATCCCTCCGCACCGCACAGTTCCGCGATATCTCTCCCCGTGTAAATAATATCCCTGCTTTTCTATTCTTCCTGCCGAATTGGACAAACTTTTTTCCCACATTATACTCCACCTGCCAATTTTTTCCCCACTCACTTAACCTGTCTCTATCCCTTTTCTGCCCCCTCTTTGTAACTCACTTTCCTCCCTAGCTTGGTGTCATCAGCAAATTTAGTGGCCGGACGTTCGGTCCCTTCGTCCAAGTCATCGCTGCCGATTGTAAATAGTTGAGGCCCCAGCGCCGATCCATGTGGCACTCCACTAGTTACAGCTCACTGACCCCCCCAAAAAAAAGACCCATTTATGCCTACTCTCCGCTTCCCCGTTCGCTAACCAATCCTCTAACCAGGCTAACACGATACCCGCTACACCACGTGCTCCCATCTCGTGTGGTCATCTTTGATGTGGCACCTTTATCAAATGCTTTCTGGAAATCCAAAGTACGCCACATCTACAGGTTCCCCTTCATCCACCTTTCGTTTTTTTTTTAAATTCATTCATGGGAATGTGGCCATCACTGGCTAGCGACCAGCATTTACTGCCCATCCCTAATTGCCCTCGTTCAGAGGGCGTTTAAGAGCCAACCACATTGCTGTGGATCTGGAATCGCGTGTAGGCCAGACCAGGTAAGGACGACAGATTTCCTTCCCTAAAGGACATGAGTGAACCTTCCCGAAAGGGCATTAGTTACTTCCTCACAGGGCCCAAACAAATTAGTGAAACACGATTTCCCTTTCACCAAACCATGGTGACTCTGCCTGGTCCCATTACGGTTTTCCATATATCCTGCCGAAATCCTCCTCAATAATGCATTTGAGGAATTGCTCCGTGACAGATGTTAAGCTAACTGGTCTGTAGTGTCCTGCTTCCTGTCTCCCTCCCTTTCTGAATAAAGGTGTTGCATTCGCCATGTTCCAATCCACTGGGACCTCTCCAGAAGCTGTGGAATTGTGTAAGGTTATAACCGATGCCTCTCCTCTCTCTGCAGCCTCTATTTTTAAGGCTCTGACATGCAGGCAATCATGTCCTGGGGACTCCTCAGCCTTTCGGTCTCATAGTTTCTCCAGATCCTCTTCCCCTGGTGATGGTGACAGTTCCATGGAGCCTCCCTTGCTCTACTAATACGGTGGCTACGGAGAGCAGATCAGAGGCTGGGAATCCTGCCGGGAGTAACTCCCCTCCTGACTCCCCCAAAGCCTGTCCACCATCTACAAGCACAAGTCAGGAGTGTGATGGAGTACTCCCCCACTCGCCTGGACGAGTCCCGGCAGTCCTGCCACACCCAGTCGGGAATGGTGGTGGACAGTTAAACAACTCACTGGAGGAGGAGGCCCCACAAATATCCCCATCCTCAGTGATGGGGGAACCCGGCTCATCAGTGCAAAAGACAAGGCCGAAGCACTTGCTACAACCTTCAGTTAGAAGTACCAAGTGGAATGTAACGTTCACTGAATGTGACATTCTATCGTGTTGTGATCACTGTCACCTGCAGGCTCCTTGACCCATGGGGTTATCGATTAATCATGTCTCATTTCTCCTCACCAGCTCTAGAATAACCTTCTTCCTGGTTGGCTCTGCAACGTACCACTCTAAGAAATTGTCCCGAATACACTCAATTAACTCATTTCCTAGGATCTCTTTGCCAATCTCATTCACCCAATCTACATGTAGATTAAAGTCACCCACGGTCATTGCAGTAACTTTCTTACACAAATTTATTAGAATTCTTTGAGGAGGCAACAAGGAGGATAGATTAAGGGGAACCGGTAGATGTAATATATTTGGATTTCCAAAAGACATTCGATAAGGTACCACACATAAGTCCACTTAATAAGATAAAAGCCCATGGTGTTGGGGGCAGTATATTAACATGGATAGAGGATTGGCTAACTAATAGAAGACACGGAGTTGAGATAAGGGGGGCATTTTCAGGATGGCAACCTGTAACTAGTGGAGGGCCACAGGGATCAATGCTGGGGCCATAATTATTTAGAATATATATTAATGACTTGGATGAGGGAAGTGAATGTACTATCGCCAAGTTTGTGGATGACACACATATAGGTGGGAAGGCAAGTGGTGAGGATGACACCAGAAGTCTACAGAGGGATAGAGACAGGTGAAGTGAGTGGACAAAAACTTGGCAGGTGGAATATAATGTGGGAAAATGTGAGGTTATGCACTTTGGCAGGAAGAATAGAGGAGCTGAACATTATTTAAATGGAGAAAGGCTGCAGAAAGCTGCAGCACAGAGGGATTTGGGGGTCCTCGTGCATGAATCACAAAAAGCTAACATACAAGTTCAGCAGGTAATAGGGAAGGCAAATGGAATGTTGGCCTTTATTTCAAAGGGAATGGAGTATAAAAATAGGGAAGTCTTGCTAAAACTATACAAGGCACTAGTTAGACCACACCCAAGATACTGTGAACAGCTTTGGTCCCCTTATCTAAGGAAAGATATACTGGCATTGGAGGCAGTCCAGAGAAGATTCACTAGGGTGATCCCAGGTGTGGAGGGATTTTCTTATGAGGAGAGGTTGAGTAGGTTGGGCCTGCACTCGTTGGAGTTTAGAAGAATGAGAGGCGACCTTATTGAAACATATAAGATTCTTAGGGGGTTTGACAGGGTAGATGCTGAGAGGTTGTTTCCCCTTGTGGGAGAGTCTAGGGCCAGAGGCAATAATCTCAGAGTAAGGGGTCGCCCATTAAAGACAGAGATGAGGAGGAATTTCTTCTCTCAGAGGGTAGTGAATCTGTGGAATTCTTTACCGCGGAGGGCTGTAGAGGTTGGGTCATGAAGTACATTCAAGGCTGAGATAGACAGATTTTTAATCAGTAAGGGAATCAAGGGTTATGGGGAAAAGGCAGGAAAGTGGAGTTGAGGATTATCAGATCAGCCATGATCTCATTGAATGGTAGAGAATACTTGATCAGCCAAATAGCCTTCTTCTGTTCCTATGTCTTATAGTCTTACTCCATTTATTTCTTCCTGCATACTCTATCTTACAGTCTAACTGCTATTAGGGGGCCTATAAACTACTCCCACAAATTACCTCTTACTTTTCCTATTTCATATCTCTACCCCAACTGATTCTACATCTTGCTCTTATAAGCTAAGGTCATCTCTCACTACTGTACTCATGACATCCTTAATTAACAGAGCTACCCCACCACCTTTTTCTAGCTTTCTGTCTTTTCAAATTGCCAAATATAATGTTTATGTCAAATGTCAATGCTTAACTGCTGAGTGAGCAAGGTGCACAGGGTGACGTCAGTCAGAGTTCAATAACTCGGTGAAGGAAAACCACGCAGTGAGGTCAGACAGAGTTCACTTGTTTTCAGCAAAGGAACTCTGCACAGTGAGGTCAAGCAGATTTCACTTGTTCAGCTAAGGAACTGTGCACAATGAGGTCAGGCAGAACTTAATTGCTTCTTGAGTGAGGCAACAGTGCAGCCTGTGGTCAGTCAGAGTTCAAGTGCTGCATCTTGTGATGAGAATTTTCACTGTCCTTGTTGCCACCAAAGTGGCTACATCTTTAATAATGGGGGCGGAGGGGGGAAGAGGATGAGGCTTCATGCACCTTTGAGTCCTCACCTGCTGAAACTTTTATCCCTGAAGAATGGGCGAGGAAACAGTGCAGCCTGTGGTCAGTCAGAGTTCAAGTGCTGCATCTTGTGATGAGCATTTTCACTGTCCTTGTTGCCATCAAAGTGGCTACATCTTTAATAATGGGGGCGGAGGGGGAAGAGGATGAGGCTTCATGCACCTTTGAGTCCTCACCTGCTGAAACTTCTGTCCCTGAAGAACGGGCTCCGGCTCCTACTATGGGATCGGCGATGCCTGAAACACAATTGGAGTTGCATTAAGTCCCTAGGTTGACAGTTGAGGATAGACCTCACATCTTAAACTCCCCAGACTAATAGACTATCTTTGGAGGTCCTGAGATGGGGGCACACCTTTTCTGGACCTACATTTTCAACATGCCCATCCTTATCCGGCTTATCTGGCAACCCAATGCTTGGAACCAGGAAATGTAACTCACCAACCCAGTACAGAGATAGATCAGTCAGAGTTCAATTGTTTGAATGAGTGGGGTCAGTGAGAGTTTAGTTGATTGAGTAAGGGAGCTGTGCAGGACATGGTTAGTCAATGTTTAGTCACCTTGGTGTGGCAGCCATGCAGGCAGGGGTCAGTCAGAGTTTAATTGGGTTTAGGAAGTGTGCAGGCAGGGGTTAGTCAGAGTTTGTTTGCGTAAGGGCAACTGCACGAGCAGAGATCGGTTAACTGATTGAGTGAGGCAACTGTGCAGAGTGAGGTCAGTCAGAGTTTAATTGTCTCAGTGTGGGAGCATGTAAAAGTAGAGGTCAGTCAGAGTTTAATTGTTTGCGTGTGAGAGCTGTGCAAAGCAAAGGTTAATCAGATTGTAATGACTTGAGTGAGTGAGATGATCAGGGTGAGGGCAGAGGAAAATCTGCAGTGTGAGGTCACAGAATCACAGAGTGCAGAGGAGGCCCTTTGGCCCATCGAGTCTGCACTAACACGTGAGAAACACCTGACCCACCTGCCTAATCCCATTGACCAGCACTTGGCCCCATAGCCTTGAATGTTATGATGTGCCAAAGTGCTCATCCAGGTACTTTTTAAAGGATGTGAGGCTAACCCGCCTCCACCACCCCTCTCAGGCAGTGCATTCCAGACCCATCAATCACTGCTTAATCAAGGGTTTTGTGTGCTGTGAGGTCAATCAGAGCTCAATGGATTTATGAGACGGTTAAGCAAGTTTGGGGGCAATCAGAGATCAATTGCATGGTGAAGCTAACGTTAGGGCCAGCTTCAAGACTGTCTCCGGATTGGAGGATCTGAGGATAGCCTCAAAACCAGCCTGGCAGTGAGGGGGAAACTGGTTCCGAGTTCAGTTATGACCAACTTGCAGTTTGACCCTAATTCCCGGAGGCTACCTTGTCATATTCATTCAGGCAAACTGCCCTTCTCAAATTTCTCCCACCTCCCACAGTACTCCACAGTATGAAGAAACAATCAGGACCTCAGACCAAACGATTGAGATGCACAGAATGAGGTCAGACAGAGGACAATTGTGGAGAAAATTGCACAGGGTGTGGTCAGTCAGAGTTTAATTGCCTGGTAAGCGTGGTGAGATTAGTCAGAATGGAATTGCTTAGTCGGCAAAATCTGAAAAGCGAGGCCAATTAGGGAAGCAAAAGTGAGCAAACTTCACAAGGTCCGGTCAGCCAGAGTGTAATTGCTAGATGAATAAACCCTGCTATCTGTACACGAGGTCAGTGAGAGCGAAATACTTTGGTGAGAGAATTACACAGGGTCAGTCAGAGTCAAAAATAAGAGATGAAAAACGTTGGCAGAGTGAGGTCAGTCAGAGCGCAACTGCTCGTTGAACAAACTCTTTGGTGGAGTTAGTGAAAGTTGAGCTGTTTGGTGGAAGAGATGCACTGGCTAAGGTCAGGCACAGTTCAAGCACTGGCACTGCACTCCCCAGGGTGAGGCCAGTCAAAGTGGTTTTGCGAAGCGAGCAAACTCTACAGGTTGAGGTCAGTCAGAGTTCAACTGCTACTTGTGAAAGCTGCAGAGCCTGAGGTCAGTCAGAGTTCAATTGCTGGGTGAGGAAAAGAGCAAGGAGGAGGTCAGTCAGAGTTCAATCGCTACTTGTGAAAGCTGCAGAGCCTGAGGCCAGTCAGAGTTCAATTGCTGGGTGAGGGAAAAGAGCAAGGAGGAGGTCAGTCAGAGTTCAATTGCTACTTGTGAAAGCTGCAGAGCCTGAGGCCAGTCAGAGTTCAATTGCTGGGTGAGGAAAAGAGCAAGGAGGAGGTCAGTCAGAGTGCAATCGCTGGCTGAGAGCATCACGTGAGGTCGTCCGTGGCATGCCCAGCATAGCAGCCGCACCTGTGGCTGCCGCGGTGAGAGTGACGATGACCCCTGCTCCGGCTGTGGTGCCCCCTCCGGCTGTGCCTTGCCTTCCCCCGCGGGTGCCGTCTCCGTCGCTCGTGGCTTCTCCTCCTGTGCCGGTGGTGGCCTTTTGCCTGTTTCCTCTCATGACTGGTGCTGCGGGGCGAGAGAAGGAATTAAAAAGGAAACGTGGGAGGTTGAGGGTGAGGAGGTATCGGCTGAGGGGAGGGAGAAATGTAATGAGAGACAAGGGTCCATGAACAAGTATCTCCCTGGGAGAGAGAGAGAGAAAGAGCAGGAGAGAGAGAGAGAGAGAGAGGACTGAGAGACACCAGTCAGTGTACAGATATCTCCCTGAGAGAGAGAGGGGACTGAGAGACACCAGTCAGTGTACAGATATCTCCCTGAGAGAGAGGGACCGAGAGACACCAGTCAGTGTACAGATATCTCCCTGAGAGAGAGGGGACTGAGAGACACCAGTCAGTATACAGATATCTCCCTGAGAGGGAGAGAGGGGAATGAGAGACACCAGTCAGTGTACAGATATCTCCCTGAGAGAGAGAGAGGGGACTGAGAGACACCAGTCAGTGTACAGATATCTCCCTGAGAGAGAGAGAGGGGACTGAGAGACACCAGTCAGTGTACAGATATCTCCCTGAGAGAGGGAGAGGACTGAGCGATGGGATATATGGAGTCAGGAAGTGACATACCTGCTGCTGTGTTCATGACTTGGGCTCCTGCTCTCACTGGCCTCCCGACTCACACTGGAAAGCACAGGAAGATCCAAATAAGACCAAGAGATGTCGCTGCAACGCGCACCTCAGCTTATCTGATACTGATTCACTGAGTTGCGCCTTTTGTCAGGCCCATGCTTCCCTATTTCGACAAGGCAACCCCAACGTCACCAACGGCACTGTCCGACACCAAACACTCATCTAAAACTCCCTCCGAGCTCAGCATCCAAAGATGGAAATGCCCCGTTCACAACTCAGGACCTATCCTCAGCAGCCAAAAACTGCCTCACGTTCCTGTTCCCGTTGAAAATGCTCATCCTAGTTTCAACTCCATCCAACCCTCCCTATCTCTGTAACCACCTCCAGCCCCCTACACCCCTCCCTATCTCTGTAACCTCCTCCAGCCCCTACACCCCTTCCTATCCCTGTAACCTCCTCCAGTCTCCTACACCCCTCCGTATCTCTGTAACCTCCTCCAGCCCCTACAACCCTCCCTATCTCTGTAACCTCCTCCAGCCCCCTACACCCCTCCCAATCTCTATAACCTCCTCCAGCCCCCTACACCCCTCCCTATCTCTGTGACCTCCTCCAGCCCCTACAACCCTCCCTGTCTATGGGGCAGTGTAAAGGAAGCATTACTCTGTATCTAACCCCGTGCTGTACCTGTCCTGGGAGTGTTTTTTGGGGACACTGTAGAAGGAGATTTACTCTGTATCTAACCCCGTGCTGTACCTGCCATTGGAGTGTTTAATGGGGACGGTGTAGAAGGAGATTTACTCTGTATCTTTCCCCCTGCTGTACCTGTCCTGGGAGTGTTTGATGGGGACAGTGTAGAAGGAGATTTACTCTGTATCTAACCCCAAGCTGTACCTGCCATGGGAGTGTTTGATAGGGACAGTGTAGAAGGAGATTTACTCTATATCTAACCCCGTGCTGTACCTGTCCTGGGAGTGTTTTTTGGGGACGCTGTAGAAGGAGATTTACTCTGTATCTAACTCCCTGCTGAACCTGTCCTGGGAGAGTTTGATGGGGACAGTGCAGAGGAAGCTTTACTCTGTATCTAACCCCGTGCTGTACCTGTCCTGGGAGTGTTTGATGGTGACATAGTAGAAGGAGATTTACTCTGTATCTAACCCCGTGCTGTACCTGTCCTGGGAGTGTTTGATGGGGACAGTGTAGAGGGAGCTTTAATCTGTATCTAACCCCGTGCTGTACCTGTCCTGGGAGTGTTTGATGTGGACAGTGTAGAGGGAGCTTTACTCTGTATCTAACCCCGTGCTGTACCTGTCCTGGGAGTGTTTGATGGGGACAGTGTAGAGGGAGCTTTACTCTGTATCTAACCCCGTGCTGTACCTGTCCTGGGAGTGTTTGATGGGGACAGTGTAGAGGGAGCTTTACTCTGTATCTAACCCCGTGCTGTACCTGTCCTGGGAGTGTTTGATGGGGACAGTGTAGAGGGAGCTTTACTCTGTATCTAACCCCGTGCTTTACCTGTCCTGGGAGTGATTAATGCGGACAGTCTCAATTTAACCTCTATTTCTCTCGTTCTGAACCTACCTCCTGTTGTTCTCCTTGTTGTAACCTTTGGTCTTGAACTTTTTGTCCTAAGTCAGGAGGAAGGAAAAAGTATAGTGTAAGTGTTTGTCCACAACAATTGGGCTTTATTCTGCCAATAGAAAGAATAGGAATGTGGCAAGTTAATATGGAGGAGGGATCAGAATCTCGACGCACCACACTGTCGGAGGGTCAGTGCTGAGGGAGCGCCGCACTGTCGGAGGGTCAGTGCTGAGGGACAGCCGCACTGTTGGAAGGTCAGTGCTGAGGGAGAGCCGCACTGTCGGAGGGTAGGTGCTAAGGGAGAGCCGCACTGTCGGAGGGTCAGAACTGAGGGAGAGCCGCACTGTCGGAGGGTCAGTACTGAGGGAGAGCCGCACTGTCGGAGGGTCAGTACTGAGGGAGTGCCGCACTGTCGGAGGGTCAGTACTGAGGGAGTGCCGCACTGTCGGAGGGTCAGTGCTGAGGGAGAGCCGCACTGTCGGAGGGTCAGTGCTGAGGGAGAGCCGCACTGTCGGAGGGTCAGTGCTGAGGGAGAGCCGCACTGTCGGAGGGTCAGTGCTGAGGGAGAGCCGCACTTTCGGAGGGCCAGTACTGAGGGAGAGCCGCACTGTCGGAGGGTCAGTACTGAGGGAGAGCCGCACTGTCGGAGGGTCAGTACTGAGGGAGAGCTGCACTGTCGGAGGGTCAGTACTGAGGGAGTGCCGCACTGTCGGAGGGTCAGCACTGAGGGAGAGCCGCACTGTCGGAGGGTCAGTGCTGAGGGAGCGCCGCACTGTCGGAGGGTCAGTGCTGAGGGAGAGCCGCGCTGTCGGAGGGTCAGTACTGAGGGAGAGCCGCACTGTCGGAGGGTCAGTGCTGAGGGAGCGCCGCAATGTCGGACGGTCAGTTCTGAGGGAGAGCCGCACTTTCGGAGGGTCAGTGCTGAGGGAGCGCCGCATTGTTGGATTGTCAGTACTGAGGGAGTGCCGCACTGTCAGAGGGTGAATCTTTCTGACGGGACCTGAAGATCTGGCCACATCTACCCTCTGAAGTGTCGGGAAACGGATCCCACTCACATTGTAAACACGGCCGGGGTCCGTTCTGGCCGATGTTCTGTCGCAAATTGATTGAGAACGTCGCCATCCAGTGGCCAGACCCTGCAGGTACAACGTGATGGTTGACATAGCAAATCTTCAATGGGAAGTGTTGACATAGCAAATTCACACTGGCAATACGGTCACAGCCAAGATGTGACAACAAGTCGCGGGCCAGATGGTAGACTTGGAGACAGGGATTTCAGGGGTCTGATGTTCGGAGCCAGGCGATGAAGTTGATTTCTCCCTGAGAAACATTGGGAAACTTGGAAGAAAAGGAGAGGATGGTCCTTCAGATGCCCATGCCCTTCCCAAACGCCTACCTGTTTCTTGTATGGAGCCTCCAGCATCGCCTCAATCACAACATCAAAATCCTCGGAAGTCATGATCGCGATATCGAGCTCAGGGCCCTCAGCCCTAACAAAACAAAGCAACAAGCAAAATAGATTCCAGTCTGTAACTCACTCCTGTGTGTCTGTTATTCTATATATAAACCACCTCGAGCCCCTTGATTAGATTCCAGTCTGTAACTCACTCCCAAGTATCTGTTATTCTGTATATAATCTCCCCCGATCCCCTCGATTAGATTCCAGTCTGTAACTCACTCCCGGGTATCTGTTATTCTATATATAAACCACCCCGAACCCCTCGATTAGATTCCAGTCTGTAACTCACTCCCGGGTATCTGTTATTCTATATATAAACCAGCCCGAGCCCCTCGAATAGATTCCAGTCTGTAATTCACTCCCGGGTATCTGTTATTCTATATATAAGCCACACTGAACCCTTCAATTAGATTCCAGTCTGTAAATCAATCCCGGGTATCTCTTATTCTATATATAAACCACCCCGAACACCTCAATTAGATTCCAGTCTGTAACTCACTCCCGGGTATCTGTTATTCTGTATATAAACCATCCCGAACCCCTCGATTAGATTCCAGTCTGTTACTCACTCCCAGGTATCTGTTATTCTATATATAAATCCCCCCGAACCCCTCGATGACATTCTAGCCTGTAACTGACTCCCGGGTATCTGTTATTCTATATATAAACCACCCCGAACCCCTCGATTAGATTCAAGTCTGTAACTCACTCCCGGGTATCTGTTATTCTATATATAAACCACCCCTAACCCCTTGATTAGATCCCAGACTGTAACTCACTCCCGGGTATCTGTTATTCTATATATAAAACACCCCGAACCCCTTGATTAGATTCTAGTCTGAAACGCACTCCCGGGTATCTGTTATTCTATATATAAAACACCCCGAACCCCTTGATTAGATTCTAGTCTGAAACGCACTCCCGGGTAAGTGTTATTCTATATATAAACCAGCCCGAGCCCCTCGAATAGATTCCAGTCTGTAACTCACTCCCGGGTATCTGTTATTCTATATATAAGCCACACTGAACCCTTCAATTAGATTCCAGTCTGTAAATCACTCCTGGGTATCTGTTATTCTATATATAAACCACCCCGAACCCCTCGATTAGATTCCAGTCTGTAACTCACTCCCGGGTATCTGTTATTCTATATATAAACCACCCCGAACCCCTCGATTAGATTCCAGTCTGTAACTCACACCCGGGTATCTGTTATTCTATATATAAACCACACCGAACCCCTCGATTAGATTCCAGTCTGTAACTCACCCCCGGGTATCTGTTATTCTGTATATAAACCACCCCGAACCCCTCGATTAGATTCCAGTCTATCACTCACTCCCTGTTATCTGTTATTCTATATATAAACCCGCCCGAAACCCTCGATTAGATTCCAGTCTGTAACTCACTCCTGGGTATCTGTTACACTACATATAATAGATCCCGAACCCCTCGATTAGATTCAAGTCTGTTACTCACTCCCGGGTATCTGTTATTCTATATATAAACCACACCAAACCCCTCGATTAGATTCCAGTCTGAACTCACTACCGGGTATCTATTATTCTATATATAAACCACACCGAAACCTTCAATTAGATTCCAGTCCGAAAATCACACCCAGCTATCTGTTACTGTAAACATAAACCACCCCGAACCCCTCCATTAGATTCCAGTCTGTAACTCACTCCCGGGTATCTGTTATTCTATATTTAAACCTCCCCCCGAACCCCTCGATTAGATTCCAGCCTGTAACTCATTCCCGGGTATCTGTTATTCTATATATAAACCCACCCGAAACCCTCGATGAGATTCCAGCCTGTAACTCACTCCCGGGTATCTGTTATTATATATATAAACCACCCCGAGCACCTCGATTAGATTCCAGCCTGTAACTCAATCCCGGGTATCTGTTATTCTATATATAAACCCCCCCCCAAACCCCTCGATTTGATTCCAGTCTGTAACTCACTCCCGGGTATCTGTTATTCTATATATAAACCCACCCGAACCCCTCGATGAGATTCCAGCCTGTAAATCACTCCCGGGAATCTGTTATTATATATATAAACCACCCCGAACCCCTCGATTAGATTCCAGTCTGTAACTCACTCCCGGGCATCCGTTATTCTATAAATAAGCCACACCGAACCCTTCAATTAGATTCCAGTCTGTAAATCACTCCCGGGTATCTCTTATTCTATAGATAAACCCCACCAAACCCCTCGATTAGATTCCAGTCTGTAACTCATCCCGGGTATTTGTTATTCTATGTATAAACCACCCCGCACCCCTCGATTAGATTCCAGTCTGTAACTCACTCCCGGGTATCTGTTATTCTATATATAAACCACCCCAAACCCCTCGCTTAGATTCCAGTCTGTAACTCACTCCCGGGTATCTGTTATTCTATATATAAACCACCCCCGAGCTCCTCGATTAGATTCCACTCTGTAACTCACTCCCGGGTATCTGTTATTCTATATATAAACCACCCCGAACCCCTCGATTAAGTCCAGTCTATAACTCACTGCCGGGTATCTATTAATCTATATATAAACCACCCCGAAACCCTCGATTAGTTTCCAGTCTGTAAATCACTCCCAGGTATCTCTTATTCTATATATAAACTACCCCGAACCACTCGATTAGATTCCAGTCTGTAACTCACTCCTGGGTATCTGTTATTCTATATATAAACCACCCCGAACCCCTCGATTAGATTCAAGTCTGTTACTCACTACCGGGTACCTATTATTCTATATATAAACCACACCGAAACCTTCAATTAGATTCCAGTCCGAAAATCACACCCAGCTATCTGTTACTGTAAACATAAACCAACCCGAACCCCTCGATTAGATTCCAGTCTGTAACTCACTCCCGGGTATCTGTTATTCTATATATAAACCCACCCGAACCCCTCGATGAGATTCCAGCCTGTAACTCACTCCCGGGTATCTGTTATTCTATATATAAACCACCCCGAGCACCTCGATTAGATTCCAGTCTGTAACTCACTCCCGGGCATCTGTTATTCTATAAATAAGCAACACCGAACCCTCCAATTAGATTCCAGTCTGTAACTCACTCCCGGGTATCTGTTATTCTATATATAAACCACCTCGAACACCTCGATTAGATTCCAGTCTGTAACTCACTCCCGGGTATCTGTTATTCTGTATATAAATCACCCCGAACCGCTCGATTAGATTCCGGTCTGTAACTCACTCCCGGGTATCTGTTATTCTATATATAAACCACCTCGAACCCCTCCATTAGATTCCAGTCTGTAACTCACTCCCGGGTATATGTTATTCTATATATAAACCACCCCGAGCCCCTTGATTAGATTCCAGTCTGTAAATCACTCCCAAGTATCTGTTATTCTATATATAAGCCACACTGAACCCTTCAATTAGATTCCAGTCTGTAAATCACTCCTGGGTATCTGTTATTCTATATATAAACCACCCCGAACCCCTCGATTAGATTCCAGTCTGTAACTCACTCCCGGGTATCTGTTATTCTATATATAAACCACCCCGAACCCCTCGATTAGATTCCAGTCTGTAACTCACTCCCGGGTATCTGTTATTCTATATATAAACCACACCGAACCCCTCGATTAGATTCCAGTCTGTAACTCACCCCCGGGTATCTGTTATTCTGTATATAAACCACCCCGAACCCCTCGATTAGATTCCAGTCTGTAACTCACTCCTGGGTATCTGTTACACTACATATAATAGATCCCGAACCCCTCGATTAGATTCAAGTCTGTTACTCACTCCCGGGTATCTGTTATTCTATATATAAACCACCCCGAACCCCTCGATTAGATTCCAGTCTGAACTCACTACCGGGTATCTATTATTCTATATATAAACCACACCGAACCTTCAATTAGATTCCAGTCCGAAAATCACACCCAGCTATCTGTTACTGTAAACATAAACCACCCCGAACCCCTCCATTAGATTCCAGTCTGTAACTCACTCCCGGGTATCTGTTATTCTATATTTAAACCTCCCCCCGAACCCCTCGATTAGATTCCAGCCTGTAACTCATTCCCGGGTATCTGTTATTCTATATATAAACCCACCCGAACCCCTCGAAGAGATTCCAGCCTGTAACTCACTCCCGGGTATCTGTTATTATATATATAAACCACCCCGAGCACCTCGATTAGATTCCAGCCTGTAACTCAATCCCGGGTATCTGTTATTCTATATATAAACCCCCCCCCAAACCCCTCGATTTGATTCCAGTCTGTAACTCACTCCCGGGTATCTGTTATTCTATATATAAACCCACCCGAACCCCTCGATGAGATTCCAGCCTGTAAATCACTCCCGGGAATCTGTTATTATATATATAAACCACCCCGAAACCCTCGATTAGATTCCAGTCTGTAACTCACTCCCGGGCATCTGTTATTCTATATATAAACCCCCCCGAACCCCTCGATTAGATTCCAGTCTGTAACTCACTCCCGGGTATCTCTTATTCTATAGATAAACCCCACCAAACCCCTCGATTAGATTCCAGTCTGTAACTCATCCCGGGTATTTGTTATTCTATGTATAAACCACCCCGCACCCCTCGCTTAGATTCCAGTCTGTAACTCACTCCCGGGTATCTGTTATTCTATATATAAACCACCCCCGAGCTCCTCGATTAGATTCCACTCTGTAACTCACTCCCGGGTATCTGTTATTCTATATATAAATCCCCCCGAACCCTCGATTAAGTCCAGTCTATAACTCACTGCCGGGTATCTATTAATCTATATATAAACCCCCCCGAACCCCTCGATTAGATCCCAGTCTGTAACTCGCTCCCGGGTATCTGTTATTCTATATATAAACCGCCCCGAACCCCTCGATTAGATTCCAGTCTGTAACTCACTCCCCGGTATCTGTTATTCTATATATAAACCACCCCTGAACTCCTCGATTAGATTCCGGTCTGTAACTCACTCCCGGGTATCTGTTATTCAATATATAAGCCACCCCGAACCCTTCGATTAGGTCCAGTCTATAACTCACTGCCGGGTATCTATTAATCTATATATAAACCCCCCCGAACCCCTCGATTAGATTCCAGTCTGTAACTCACTCCCGGGTATCTGTTATTCTATATATAAACCACCCCTAACCCCTCGATTAGATTCCAGTCAGTAACTCACTCCCGGGTATCTGTTATTCTATATATAAACTCCCCCGAACCCCTCGATTAGATTCCAGTCTGTAACTCACTACTGGGTATCTGTTATTCTATATATAAACCACCCCGAACCCCTCGATTAGATTCCAGTCTGTAACTCACTCCCGGGTATCTGTTATTCTATATATAAACCACCCCAAACCCCTTGAGTAGATTCCAGACAGTAACTCATTCCCGGCTTTCTGTTATTCTATATATAAACCCCCCCGAACCTCTCGAAGAGATTCTAGCCTGTAACTCACTCCCGGCTATCTGTTATTCTATATATAAATCCCCCCGAACCCCTCGATGACATTCTAGCCTGTAACTCACTCCCGGGTATCTGTTATTCTGTATATAAACTCCCCCGAACCCCTCGATTAGATTCCAGTCTGTAACTCACTCCAGGGTATGTTATTCTATACATACACCACCCCAAATCCCTCGTTTAGATTCCAGTCTGTAACTCACTCCCGGGTATCTATTATTCTATATATAAACCACCCCGAACCCCTCGATTAGATTCCAGTCTGTAATCACTCCCGGGCATCTGTTATTCTATATATAAACCACCCCGAACCCCTCGAATAGATTCCAGTCTGTAACTCACTCCCGGGTATCTGCTATTCTATACATAAACCACCCCAACCCCTTGATTAGATTCCAGCCTGTAACTCACTCCCGGGTATCTGTTATTCTATATATAAACCACCCCGAACACCTCGATTAGATTCCAGTCTGTAACTCACTCCCGGGTATATGTTATTTTATCTATAATCTACCCCGAACCCCTTGATTAGATTCTAGTCTGTAACTCACTCCTGGGTATCTGTTATTCTATATATAAACCACCCCGAACCCCTCGATTAGATTCCAGTCTGTAACTCACTCCCGGGTATCTGTTATTCTACATATAAACCACCCCAAACCCCTCGATTAGATTCCAGTCTGTAACTCACTCCCGGGTATCTGTTATTCTATATATAAACCACCCCGAACCCCTCCATTAGATTCCAGTCTGTAACTCACTCCTGGGTATCTGTTACACTACATATAATATATCCCGAACCCCTCGATTAGATTCCAGTCTGTAACTCACTCCCGGGTATCTGTTATTCTATATTTAAACCCCCCACCGAACCCTTCAATTAGACTGCAGTCTGTAAATCACTCCCAGATATCTGATACTGTATATATAAACCACCCGAACACCTCGATTAGATTCCAGTCTGTAACTCACTCCCGGGTATCTGTTATTTTATATATAAACTACCCCGAACCCCTTGATTAGATTCTAGTCTGTATCTCACTCCCGGGTATCTGTTATTCTATATATAAACCACCCCGAATTCCTCGATTAGATTCCAGTCTATAACTCACTCCCGGGCATCTGTTATTCTATATATAAACCACCCCGAGCCCCTCGATTAAATTCCAGTCTGTAACTCAGTCCCAGGTATCTGTTATTCTATATATAAACCACCCCGAGCCCCTCGATTAGATTCCAGTCTGTAACTCACTCCCGGGTATCTGTTATTCTATATATAAACCCCGCCCGAACTCCTCCATTAGATTCCAGTCTGTAACTCACTCCCGGGTCTCTGTTATTCTATATATAAACCCGCCCGAACCCCTCGATTATATTCCAGTCTGTAACTCACTCCCGGGCATCTGTTATTCTATATATAAACCAACCCAAACCCCTCAATTAGATTCCAGTCTGTAAATCACTCCCGGGTATCTGTTATTCTATATATAAACCACCCCGAAACCCTCGATTAGATTCCAGTCTGTAACTCACTCCCGGGTATCTGTTATTCTATATATAAACCACCCCAAACCCCTCGATTAGATTCCAAGCTGTAACTCACTCCCGGGTATCTGTTATTCTATATATAAACCTCCCCGAAACCCCCGAATAGATTCCAAACTGTAACTCACTCCCGGGTATCTGTTATTCTATATATAAACCACCCCAAACACCTCGATTAGATTCCAGTCTGTAACTCACTCCCGAGTATCTGTTATTTTATATATAAACCACCCTGAAACCCTCGATTAGATTTGACTTTTCTCTCTCCTGTACCAAGTGTTAGTTGCTATCTCTTTATGTATCTTTAGAGAGAGTCTCTCTCTCCCTGTCTCTCTCTCTATCACTCTCTGTATCGCTCTCTTGCTCTCACTCACACTCTGTATCTCTCACTCTCTCCCTCTCACTCTCCCACTTTGCCTCTCCCTCTCTCTCTCCTCTTGATCTCTCTCTCTCTCTCTCTCTGCCTCTCTCTGTCTCTCTCTTTCTCCCTCCGTCTCTCTCTCTCTCTCTATCTCCTTCTCTTCCTTGGTATCTTGCTCTGTTGCTATCTTACTCTCTCTCTCTCTCTCTCTCTCTCAGTCCATAACCACCCCACCCATTAAGACAGTCGGTATCAAGTCAACCATTGACCTCGCTCTCCCCCCTTTGGCAAGACCTCCCCGGTGTCCTGGGGCCACACCTTCTCAGGCAAGTAAGTCCCCCCCCTTCCATCCAACTGAACCTGCCGTGTGTCGGCGCAGGCTTCCACAGCGGAACAGCCAACCTCCCCCCTCGGCGCCGTCTGGGGCTCAGGGTCCACCGGAGGTCCGGAGGGCTCCGCGTTTCTTACTCACCGTCCAAATCGAGCGACGTCCTCCTCTCACGCCACTGGAGATCACATCTCTCTCTCTCTCTGACAGAGACACACGAGCGCTACACACACACACACACACACACAGACACACAGAGGGACCGAGGGTGGACTGACTCTCCCACTTGCCTGGGGAAGCTTAGCTCCTTGCCTTGACGCAGCTGAAATGTATCCAATAACTATTACATTTATAACCAAATGCTGCCGGAACTTGGGCAAGGCTGGGTGACCGTCGGCAATAAACACACTGCCGCTCTCCTGGTGGCGGAGGCTGCTGAGGGGGAGATCAGCTCAGGTGACGGCAGAGACGAGGCACCTCAGTTCCCGCCGGGAGGTCCCTCAGCGCTGACCCTCCGACAGTGCGGCTCTCCCTCAGCACTGACCCTCCGACAGTGCGGCTCTCCCTCAGCGCTGACCCTCCGACAGTGCGGCTCTCCCTCAGCGCTGACCCTCCGACAGTGCGGCTCTCCCTCAGCGCTGACCCTCCGACAGTGCGGCTCTCCCTCGGCGCTGACCCTCCGACAGTGCGGCTCTCCCTCAGCACTGATCCTCGACAGTGCGGCTCTCCCTCAGTTCTGACCCTCCGACAGTGCGGCTCTCCCTCAGCACTGACCCTCCGACAGTGCGGTGCTCCCTCAGTACTGACCCTCCAACAGTGCGGCTCTCCCTCAGCACTGACCCTCCGACAGTGCGGCTCTCCCTCAGTACTGACCCTCCGACAGTGCAGCTCTCCCTGATTGCTGACCCTCCGACAGTGCGGCTCTCCCTGAGCGCTGACCCTCCGACAGTGCGGCTCTCCCTCGGCGCTGACCCTCCCACAGTGCGGCTCTCCCTCGGCGCTGACCCTCCGACAGTGCGGCTCTCCCTCAGTGCTGACCCTCCGACAGTGCGGCTCTCCCTCGGCACTGACCCTCCGACAGTGCGGTTCTCCCTCAGCGCTGACCCTCCGACAGTGCAGCTCTCCCTGAGTGCTGACCCTCCGACAGTGCGGCTCTCCCTGAGCGCTGACCCTCCGATAGTGCGGCTCTCCCTCGGCGCTGACCCTCCCACAGTGCGGCTCTCCCTCGGCGCTGACCCTCCAACAGTGCGGCGCTCCCTCAGTACTGACCCTCCGACAGTGCGGCTTTCCCTCAGCACTGACCCTCCGACAGTGCGGCTCTCCCTCAGCACTGACCCTCCGACAGTGCGGCTCTCCCTCAGCACTGACCCTCCGACAGTGCGGCTCTCCCTCAGCACTGACCCTCCGACAGTGCGGCTCTCCCTCAGTACTGACTGTCTGACTGTCGGAGTGTTTCTTGCATTACAACTGGGAACAGACTGGGTTATAATACTTCCTTATCTCTTAAGTGTGTTTGGGATGTCTGCAGTGGTGACAGACGCTATGTTAATGCAAGTCTTGTTTATTCTCCACATGCTTGGGTTGTTCGCTAATATTTCCTGGTGGCTTTTATTTCAGGCTGGGTGAAGGAGGGTGGAATGTTGTTTATTGAACGAGGAAGCTCATGTGAGCCCAAGGTTAGTCCCTCTGCAAGGCCAATCTCTGAAAAATAGATACAGACACAATGTTACACATCAGAACAAAACGCAGAGGGTCGGGTCAGTGAGTGACCGACACTCTCCCCGCCACACACACCCGCACGCGTACACATACACACACACTCCACACGCACACACCAAACACGCACATACACACACCCCACCCCCCACACACACACCCCGAACACATGCGTGCGCGCACACACACGTGCATGCGCGCGCACACACCTGCACGTGCACACACACACACGTGCACGCATACACACATGTGCAGACACACCACGCGTGCATGCAGGCACACCACGCGTGCACGCACGCACATGTGCATGTACACACACGCGTTCACACACACACACATGTGCGTGCACACACACACACATGTGCGCACACACACACACACCCACACGTGCACACACACACCCACACGTGTGCACACACACCCACACGTGTGCACACACACACACACCCACACGTGTGCACACACACACCCACCCACACGCGCGCGCACAGACACGCGCGCACACACACCCACACGTGTGCACACACACCCACCCACATGCGCGCGCACACACACACACACACCCACCCACACACGCGCGCCCACACACGCACACGCGCACACACGCGCACACCCACATGTGCGCGCACACACCCACATGTGCACGCGCGCGCACACACCCACCCACACGTGCGCGCACACACGCACACACCCACACGTGCGCGCACACACACACACACCCCCACACATGCGCGCACACACACACACACCCACACGTGCGCGCACACGCACACACCCACAGGCACGCGCGCACACACACCCGCGTGCGCGCGCACACACATATACACACACCCACGCGCGCGCACACACATACCCACACCCATGCGTGCGCACACACATGCACACACACACACACAACACACAGTATCACACAAAGTTTCAGTTTGAGTTTCTGCAGTTGGGCAGAGAGACAGACTGTGCGACTGACAGAATGGCAAACAGGCAGACTGAGAGACAGGCGGACTGACAGTTGGAGAGACTGGACTGAGAGGCAGACAAACTGACAGTCAGAGAGACAGGCAGATGGACAGACACACTGAGAAACAGGCTGGGAGACTGTCAGACTGAAAGACAAAGACAGACCACAAGTTCATAAGACATGGGAGCAGAAAGTAGGCCATTCGGCCCATCGAGTCTGCTCCGCCATTCAATGAGATCGTGGCTGATCTGTTAATCCTCAACTCCACTTTCCTGCCTTTTCCCCATAGCCCTCGATTCCCTTACTGATTAAAAATCTGTCTATCTCGGCCTTGAATATACCTAATGACCCAGCCTCTACAGCCCTCTGCGGTAAAGAATCCCACAGATTGACTACCCTCTGAGAGAAGAAATTCCTTCTCATCTCTGTCTTAAATGGGCGACCCCTTACTCTGAGATTATCCCCTCTGGTCCCTAGACTCTCCCACAAGGGGAAACAACCTCTCAGCATCTCCCCTGTCAAGCCCCCTAAGAATCTTATATGTTTCAATAAAGTCGCCTCTCATTCTTCTAAACTCCAATGAGCACAGGCCCAACCTACTCAACCTCTCCTCATAAGAAAATCCCTCCATCCCCGGGATCAACCTAGTGAACCTTCTCTGGACTGCCTCCAATGCCAGGATATCTCTCCTTAGATAAGGGGACCAAAACTGTTCACAGTATCCTAGGTGTGGTCTAACTAGTGCCTTGTATAGTTTTAGCAAGACTTCCCTATTTTTATACTCCATTCCCTTTGAAATAAAGGCCAACATTTCATTTCCCTTCCCTATTACCTGCTGAACTTGTATGTTAGCTTTTTGTGATTCATGTACGAGGACCCCCAAATCCCTCTGTGCTGCAGCTTTCTGCAGCCTTTCTCCATTTAAATAATATTCAGCTCCTCTATTCTTCCTGCCAAAGTGCAGAACCTCACATTTTCCCGCATTATATTCCACCTGCCAAGTTTTTGCCCACTCACTTCACCTGTCTCTATCCCTCTGTAGACTCCTGGTGCCATCCTCACCACTTGCCTTCCCACCTATCTGTGTGTCATCCACAAACTTGGCGATAGTACATTCACTTCCCTTAATATATATTGTAGATAATTGTGGCCCCAGCACTGATCCCTGTGGCCCTCCACTAGTTACAGGTTTCCATCCTGAAAATGACCCCCTTATCCCAACTCTCTGTCTTCTATTAGTTAGCCAATCCTCTATCCATGCTCATATACTACCCCCAACACCATGGGATCTTATCTTATTAAATAGCTTTATCGAATGCCTTTTGGAAACCCAAATATATTACATCTACTGGTTCGCCTTCATCTATCCTGCTTGTTACCTCCTCAAAGAATTCTGATAAATTTGTCAGGCATGATTTCCCCTTCATGAATCCATGCTGACTCTGCCTGATTAGATTATGTATTTCTAAATGCTCTACTAGTGCATCCTTTATAATAAACTCCAACATTTTCCCAATGACAGGTATTAAGCTAACTGGCCTAGAGTTACCTGTTTAATTGTCTACCTCCCTTTTTGAATAAGGGTGTTACATTGGCTGCTCTCCAATCCTCTGGGGCTTTTTCCAGAATCTAAGGATTCTTGGATTCTTGGACAGACTGAGTGACAGGCAGACTGAGAGGCAGGCAGACACTCTGACAGTCGGAGAGACTGACAGTCGGAGGGACTGAGAGACAGGCAGACTGACTGAGAGACAGGCAGACTGACTGAGAGACAGGCAGACACTCTGACAGTCGGAGAGACTGAGAGACAGGCAGACTGACTGAGAGACAGGCAGACTGACTGAGAGACAGGCAGACTGACTGAGAGACAGGCAGACTGACTGAAAGACAGGCAGACACACTGACAGTTGGAGAGACTGAGAGACAGGCAGACTGACTGAGAGATAGCCAGGCAGACTGAGCGACAGGCACAAACAGATGGATGGACAGACACACAGAGACAACCTGATATTCCCTGGGCCAACCCATTGCACAATGCGTCACGGGGGCTGGAACAGGACATTTGGAGGGACAGGCAAAAGCCGACTGACTTTCGGGGACACCGGAAAAACCCCACCTGCGGCCCAAGAGACAGGCGGACGGATAGACGACGGAGAGACAATTGGATGAACAGAGAGGGGCAGACGGACAGGTGGCCTGTCTCCCTGTCCGTCTGCGAATCGCCCAGTCTGTCCCCGTCCGCCTGTGTCTCTGGCTCTGTTTGTCTTTCTGAGTTGGCCACTGCTGCCCTTTGCTGATTGGCTGCCATCGCCATCTTGCTCCACTCTGATTGGCTGCTGAACAGCGCCAATCCCTGGCCGGGCGCTGTCACTGCGCCCAATTCATGACCAGTGCACACCCGGCGACATCTGCTGGCAGCAGCTGGTCACTGCAATGGAGGAACCTCTAAACTCAAGAGTCCCAACATCTCTCCAGCTCTGTCTCTCTCTCTCTGTCCATCCCTCTCTCTCTCTCTCTGTCTCCCTCCATCTTTCTCTCTCGCTCTCTGTCTCTCTCTCCCTGTTTCTCTCACTCCATCTCTCTCTCTCTCCCTCTGTCTTTCTCTCACTCCCCCATCTCTCTCTCCCTCGCTCCGTCTCTCCCTCTCTCTGTATGTTAGCTTTTTGTGATTCATGCACAAAGACTCCCAAATCCCTCTGTGCTGCAGCTTTCTGCAGTCTTTCTCCATTTAAATAATATTCAGCTCCTCTGTTCTTCCTGCTAAAGTGCATAACCTCACATTCTCCCTCACTCTGTCTCTCCCTCTCTCTGTTTCTCCCCCTCTCCATCTCCCTCTCTCTCTGTCTCTGTGTTTCTTTCACTGCATCTCTCTCTCTCCATCTGTCTCTCTCTCTCCATCTGTCTCTCTCTCTCCCTCCCTCTCTCTGTCTCTCTCTCTCTCTCTCTCCATCTCTTTGTTTCTCCCTCTCTCTCTGTCTCTGTGTTTCTTTCATGAGTCTCTCTCTCTCTCCATCTGTCTCTCTCTCTCCCTCCGTCTCTCTGCCTCTCGCTCTGTCTCTCGCTGTCTATCTGTTGGTTTCTCCATCTGCCTCCCTCCCTCTGTCCCTGTCCTTCTCACTCTGTGGCCCTGTGTTTCTCCATCTCTCTCTGACTCTCGCTCTCTCTCCCTCAGGTCATTTACCTTCTCTCTCTCTCTCTCTCCCTGATCTACACAAGAGGAGAAAGAGCTTCAGCACATCAATGAACCATCCAGCAGAGAGACAGAAAGCGAGAGAGACAGAGACAAAGAGAGGGACAGAGGGACAACAGAGAGCGATAACAGAGAGAGAGAGAGAGTGACAGAGAGAGAGAACCAGAAAGAGAGAGAGACAAAGAGAGAGGCAGAGAGAGAGACTGTTGGTGAGTTTGAGTGTGTGAGTGAGTGAGTGAGGGGGAGTGAATGAATGCGTGTGAGTGGGTGAATGAGGGTGAGTGTGGGTGAGCTTGAGTGAGTGAGGGAGTGAGTGTGGGGGAGTGAGTGGATGGCAGTCGGAGTGAATCTGGATGAGTGAGTGTGTGTGGATGAGTGAGTGTGGATGAGTGAGTGTGGATGAGTGAGTGTGGATGAGTGAGTGTGGGTGAGTGAGTGTGGGTGAGTGAGTGTGGATGGGTGAGTGTGGATGGGTGAGTGTGGATGGGTGAGTGTGGATGGGTGAGTGTGGATGGGTGAGTGTGGATGGGTGAGTGTGGGTGGGTGAGTGGGTGAGTGTGGATGGGTGAGTGTGGATGGGTGAGTGTGGGTGGGTGAGTGTGGGTGGGTGAGTGTGGGTGGGTGAGTGTGGGTGGGTGAGTGTGGGTGAGTGAGTGTGGGTGAGTGAGTGTGGGTGGGTGAATGAGTGTGGCTGAGTGTGGGTGAGTGTGGGTGAGTGTGAGTGTGAGTGTGGGTGAGTGTGGGTGAGTGTGAGTATGGGTGAGTGTGAGTGTGGGTTGGGTGAGTGTGGGTGAGTGAGTGTATGTGTGAGTGTGGGTGGGTGAGTGAATGAGGTTGAGTGAGAGTGTGGGTGTGTGAGTGAGTGTGGGTGAGTGAGAGTGTGGGTGACTGCGAGTCAGCGTGGGTGTGTGAGTGTGGGTGTGTGGGGGAGTGAATTAAATGCGTGTGAGTGAGTGTGAGTGAGTGAGTGAATGTGGGGAAGTGAGTGTGTGTGAGTGGGGGTGAGTGAGTGGGGGTAGGTGAATGTAGGTGGGTGTAATTGAGTGTGAGTGAGTGAGTGTGGGTGGGTGAATGTAGGTGGGTGTGAGTGAGTGTGAGTAAGTGATTGTGAGTGGTGGTGAGTGAGTGTGGGTGGGTGAATGTAGGTGGGTGTGAGTGAGTGAGTGTGAGTGAATGGGGTGAGTGTGAGTGGGTAAGTAAGTGAGTGTGTGAGTAGTGTGAGCAGCATTTCACTTGCACTTCCCTCAATTTAGTCTACTGCATTCACTGCTCCCAATGCGGTCTCCTCTACATTGGAGAGACCAAACGCAGACTGGGTGACCGCTTTGCAGAACACCTTCGGTCTGTCCGCAAGCATGACCTAGACCTCCCTGTCGCTTACCCATTTCAACACTCCACCCTGCTCTCATGCCCACATGTCTGTCCTTGGCCTGGCTGCATTGTTCCAGTGAAGCCCAACGCAAACTGGAGGAACAGCCACCTCATCTTCCGACTAGGCACTTTACAGCCTTCCGGACTTAACACTGAGTTCAACAGCTTCGGACAGCAAGCTCTCTCCTCCATCCCCGCCCCCTTTTTCTAATCCCACTCTTTCTACATTCATTTTTACTTTTTAATCCACTTATATTTATTTTTATTCGTTTATCCATGGTTTTTCCCCCTTTTTATCCCCCCCCTTCTATCCCATTTCCTATCCTCGCCACACCCCCCTCCCTTAAACAGTATAAATTTCATCACATTTAAGCTTCCCTTCAGCTCTGAAGAAGAGTCAGACAGACTCGAAACGTTAACCCTGTTTCTCTCTTTCTCCGCGGACGCTGCCAGACCTGCTGAGCTTGTCCAGCATTTTCTGGCTTTGTTTCAGATTTCCAGCATCCGCGGCATTTTGCTTTGATCGGCGTGTAAGTTTGCCCCGGGGGCCCGTTGCCTCAAATCCTGAAATTTCTGTCCGCACGCCTCAGGGGGCCAACTCTGGAGATGGACTCAAAATGGCCTTTCCCGCCACGTCATAATCCCTAGAGACCACCTCTGACAGTGAGGCGTAAGTTTCCTGTGCTCTACCTGTCAACTCGCTCTGCAGGGGCAATGTCCAATTCTCCCTTTGGCCAGTTCATCAGTTTCGCCGTCTTTTCAAGCAAAATAAAAGAACGCTGCAACATCTTTCTCTTCGAATTTTGGAAGAGCTTTTACAAATTTAAACATCCCCCCACCACCAGTTCCCCACTGACCCCACCCCCTTCCCGGATCCTGATCTGGACATAAATCCAGCCCCACGTCCTAGTGTCTTCAGCCAGCATTCTGAGCAGGAATTCTCCGCCTCTCTCGCGCACTCTCTCTCTCTCTCTCTCTCCTGCCCTTCGGCCGGTTCCCTCTCTTTCCTCTTCCGCCTGTTCCCCTTCCGGAATCGAGTTTCCGTATTTCCGTTTCTCCTTCCCTTTCTTTACCGACTGCCCTCGAATGCAACTTTTTTCTTTTCCTCGTTTCCTTTGCTTGTCCGAGGTCGAGTTTTTTTTTTTCATTTCTAACTGGAATCTCGCTACCTCCAGCTGTGACCCACCGGTGTCGGGTTGTCACTTCCAACTTTAAATGCCGCGCCGTACCCTCGGATATCTCCGCCGCACCACCCCCCCCACCCCCCCACCCCCAAACCCTCCCAGCTTTGGACGGGCAATCCCGCTCCCAATTTACTCGCCAGTTCGATTAACCTGGCTCTTGCGATCCCTTGTGAAACCGTCAGGGTATGTCTCTTTCACTTAGAACCATAGAACACTACAGCACAGAAAACAGGCCATTCGGCCCTTCTAGTCTGTGCCGAAATATTATTCCGCTAGTCCCATTGACCTGTACCTAGTCCATAACCCTCCAGACCTCTCCCATCCATGTATCTATCCCATTTATTCTTCAAACTTAAGAGTGAGCCCGCATTTACCACGTCAGATGGTAGCTCGTTCCACACTCTCTCACCGCTCTCTGAGTGAAGACCTTTCCCCACTTGCAGAAAGGTTTTAGCAGTTTTCCTTCTTATTTTTTGACTGCAACAAACCTGGTGTTTCCATTTTTAAGCTTTTAATTACTTACTAAATCTGCAACCCGAATTATCTTTGTCTTTTGTTCCAAAAAGATTCCGGACTCGAGCCCCCAAACTTGGTCAGGACCCACTTGGGGATGGTGCGATGTGGTGTCAAATCCCACTGTTCTCCGAGCCGTGACACAGGTGAGGATTGGACCACCAAACTGCCCCAATTCTACCCAACCGTTTAATTCAGGTTAAAAGAGTAAATAACTGTTTATTAAACAAATCATCGGTAAACCAGCAGCAATAGAAAGAAATATGAACCACTAATTTCTAACTCTATGACTTAAATTCTACCCCTTCTCAAACCCCAACTGTATAAAACGCTGGTTAGGCCACAGCTAGAGTATTGCGTGCAGTTCTGGAATCCGCATTATAGGAAGGATGTGATTGCACTAGAGAGAGTGCAAAGGAGATTGACCAGGATGTTGCCTGGGCTGGAGAGTTTTAGTTATGAGGAGAGATTGGATAGACTGGGGTTATTTTCCCTGGAGCAGAGGAGATTGAGGGGGGGGGACATGATTGAGGTGTATAAAATGATGAGAAGCATCGATAGGGTAGACTAGGAAGGAACGTTTTCCCCTTGGTGGAGGGATCAATAACCAGGGGGCATAGATTTAAGGTAAGGGGAGCGGGAGTTTTAGGAGGGGATGTGAGGAAGAATTTTTTCACCCAGAGGGTGGGTGGGAATCTGGAACTCGCTGGCTGAAAGGGTGGTAGAGGCAGAAACCCTCATAACATTTAAGAAGTATTTGGATCTGCACTTGCAATGCCACACATGTTATACAAGGCTATGGGCTTAGTGCTGGAAAAGGGGATTTGCATAATTTGTTTGACCGGCGCAGGCTCGATGGGTCAAAGGGCCTTTTGCTGTGCTGTAGACCTCTATGACTCTATATATACACACACACATATGTATAAGATACTCACACACACACATAAGATACACACACATTTATATATAAGATACACATATACACACATAAGATACACACACACACATTTATATATAAGATACACATACACACACATATAAATAAGATACACATATATATATATATATAAGATACTCACACACACATATATATATATATATATATATATAAGATACTCACACACACATATATATAAGATACACACACACATATAAGATACACACACACATATAAGATACACACACACATATAAGATACACACACATATAAGATACACACACATATAAGATACACACACATATAAGATACACACACACATAAGATACACACAAGATACACACATACACATATATATAAGATACACACACCTATGTATAAGATACACACACACATACATATATATGATACACACACATTTATATATAAGATACTGACACACACACATAAGATACACACACCCACATATATATAAGATATGCACACACACATATATATGATACTCTCTCACACACACACATATAGGATACACACACATAAGATACACAAACACACACATATAAGATACACACACACACCTATATATAAGATATACACACACATATATATAAGATACACACACATACATATATATGATATACACACATATATATAAGATACACACACACACATATATAAGATACACACACATACACACACACATATATATATATAAGATACACACATATAAGATACACAAAATATGGATTTTAAGGGTGAGATAAAACAGTTCAACAGCACCAATCTGGAGTTCAGGGTTAGATGGGTTGACTTTGATTGCTCTCTTCCGAATTCCTTGCAGGTTGTTGTGGCTGACATGAGGTGCTCTCCCAGCACTTGCAGCCTGTAGTTCTCAGTTTGAAACTTGTTTTTAATGCCTCCTCTGGTGATTTTCCCCCCCCTTTTCCTCCTGACTGGGGTTTCTCAAGGAAAGCAGGATACAGCGACGCGAGGAACAGCCAGCTAGCTACTATGGCTGGAATACTGGAGTCTTACGAAACACAGGAAAGGGAGATTTCAGGTCTTTCATCTTTTCAGGCTAGGAGCTGATCGACTGCACCACCCTCACACAGAACCTGGCCACTTGGTCAGGAGACAATCAAAATGCCATTGCGAGGCAGTTTCCCTCTTAAGCCAGGTCTCCTTTCCAAGCACCATTCTGTCCAACCTGGCACGCATTTGTTCCAGGAGATAGCAACATTGTAAGGTTTTCTTCTTCCTGCTCCAGTGAACACGTCTTTTAAAAGTGCAGCCATGGTCATGTTTTTTAAAGCCGCAGTTCAATCTTAAAGCTACAGTCCAAGAAATAAAGTTACGTCCTTTACAACTGTGACGCTTTCGTCCCTCGAGGGGAGGATTTTCTGACAGGGGAGCTCAGGTCAAACGTCAGGTGGACGTCCAGTGGAGGCACTCGATTCATCAGGGCCTGAGGACCCTCGGCGATATGGAAGGAGGGGGTGGCAGCACCCGCAGTGCGGACAAACCGAACGCCTGCCCCGCCTGTGGACGTGGGTTCAGATGCCCTCGAGGGGCACCGGTGCAGGCGAGGCCAGGAGAGGCCGCGCAAGGTGCAGGGACTGCGGGAAAGGGGTTCACTCACCCCCTCCGGCCTGGAGACCCCATGGGCGCAGCCCACACCCACATGTATAGAACCTTGGTGAGGCCACAGCTGGAGTACTGTGCGCAGTTCTGGTCACCACATTATAGGAAGGATGTGATTGCACTGGAGGGGGTGCAGAGGAGATTCACCAGGATGTTGCCTGGGGATGAAACATTTAAGTTACGAAGAGAGGTTGGGATAGATTTGGGGTTGTTTTCGTTGGAGCAGAGAAGACTGAGGGGCGACCTGATCGAGGTGTACAAGATTATGAGGGGGCATGGACAGGGTGGATAGGGAGCAGCTGTTCCCCTTAGTTGAAGGGTCAGTCACGAGGGGGACACAAGTTCAAGGTGAGGGGCAGGAGGTTTAGTGGGGGGGGATGTGAGGAAAAATTTTTCTACCCAGAGGGTGGTGAGGATCTGGAATGCGCTGCCTGGGAGGGTGGTGGAGGCGGGTTAGCCTCACATCCTTTAAAAAAGTACCTGGATGAGCACTTGGCACCTCATAAACATTCAAGGCTATGGGGGCCAAGCGCTGGTCAATGGGGGATTAGGGTAGGTAGGTCAGGCGTTTCTCACGTGTCCGGTGCAGACTCGATGGGCCGAAGGGCCTCTTCTGCACTCTGTGTCGGTTTTGATCTTCAAGAGCACTCCATGTCTCAACGGAGTATGTGAAAAAGGTGCCAATTCCACAAAGCTATCCACGCCCCCCACCTCCAACCACCGCCCGCCCCAAATCCCCCAATTCAAGAAATACGAGCAGAAATTCATCTAAAGGAGCATCAGAATATTTTACTGGTCAGCACCATTACAGGTTATTACAGGGCGCTTGCAAAAGTTAAACGGGGACTTCTGTTAGTAAAACCAAATGTCAGGGGAATTCTCCAGGAAGACCTCGGGGATCATAAGGGATTAGGAGAGAGAAGTTGGGGGGGGGTGAGAATAAACAGATAAGGGTGACGACAAACAGTGCCAGGGACTGGAGACATCTGCTTACCATGTACTGAGAAGATTAGAATTTGAATAACACCATGTGTACGTGAAGGGTCGTGTACGAAACAGACGGTTTTCCTGTAATCAGTAGAGTTCTGTTTTAGCCAGTCGGAGGCAGACTCTCCCCGCGCTTGCTTGAATGAAACAATCATTAAGCTGCACCTGGGTCTCCCTGTGGTCGATTCCTAGAAGGCGCCACGACCAAGTAATTGGCAGTCGGAGTAAAAGTGACGCGAGGAAACGTTTCTTTTCCACCAACCACCAGAGGGTGGTTGGACTCTGGAACGACTGTCCTGAGAGGGTGGTGGAGGCAGGTTCGATTGAGGTATCCAAAAGGGAATTGGATTAGAGTCATAGAGTTTTGCAGCATGGAAGAAGGCCCTTCAGCCCATCGTGCGTGCGCCAGTCATCGAGCCCCTATCTGCTCTAATCCCATTTTCCAGCACTTGGTCCGTAGCCTGGTATGTTATGGCGTTTCAAACGTTCATCTAAATACTTCTTAAATGTTGTGAAGGTTCCCTACTCTACCACCCTTTCAGGCAGTGAGTTCCAGATACCCCCCACCACCCTCTGGGTGAAAAATCCCCTCTAATCCCCTCCTGCCCCTTACCTTAAATCTATGCCCCCTGGTTATTGGTCCCTCCACTAAGGGGGGAAAAGTTTCTTCCAACCTACCCTATCTATGCCCCTCATAATTTTGTATACCTCTATCAGGTTCCCCCCCGCCCCTCAGACTCTCTGCTCTAAGGAAAACAAAGGCAACCTACCTAGCCTCTCCTCATAGACAAAACACTCCAGCCCTGGCAACATCCTGGTGAATCTCCTCTGCACCCGCCTCCAGTGCCATCACATCCTTCCTATAGTGTGGCAACCAGAACTGCACACAGTACTCCAGCTGTGGCCTGACCAGCGTTTTATACAGTTCCAGCATAAACTCCCTGCTCTTATATCCTATGCCTCGGCTAAAAAAGGCAAGTGTCCCATGTGCCTTCTTAACCACCTTATCTACCTGCCCTGGCTGCCTTCAAGGACCTATGGACATGCAGGCCAAGGTACCCTCTGATCCTCTGTACTTCCTAGGGTCCTACCATTCACCATGCACTCCTTTGCTATCTGAACAGAAAGAATGTGCGGGGTTACGGGGGATAAGGCAAGGAAGGGGGACGAGGTGGAATGCTCTTTGGGAGAGCTGGTGCAGACTCGAAGGGCCGAATGGCCTCCTTCTGAACTACACAGATTCTGCGATCGCGTGAAGCATAAGGGGAGGCGATGGTGTAGTGGTACTGTCACTGGATTAGTAATCCCGAGACCCAGGGTAACGCTCTGGGGACCCGGGTTCGAACCCTGCCACAGCAGATGATGGTGGAATTTGAATTTGAATAAAAATCTGGAATTGGAATTAAAACCCATCTGGTTCTCTCATGCCCTTCAGAGAAGGAAAACTGCGAGCCGAAATGTGGCTCCAGAGATGGGCAATAAATGATAGCCTAGCCAGTGTCTCACGGGTGCTCACATCCCATGAATGAATTTTTAAAAAAACCAAATATCTCAACAAGTACGAGTGCAATAGTCTATAGATAGCAATAGCGCTTGCACACCAGACAGTCTGAATGGAGTTTCAAGACAGAATACCAACACAGATTCAAATTCTTCCAGTACTATGGGTGAATTCTACTCTAGGCGGTATTCGCCTACTGCTTTGGTAAGTTTAGCTTACTATCCCCAACTGGAATCAGTCTTCAGTTGACCAATCCTCATCTCCGCAACAAGACACAGCACGATTGCTGATGCTCCTCCACACCACCCCCACCACCGCCGCAGCCCCACCCCCCCGAATACCTGCAGAAAGTCACAGCCTCAGGACACCTCTGTGTGCAGTCGGCCACCACAACCAGAGAAGATCTGTCTTTTTTTTTTAAGCGAGATTGGTTGAGAGTGAAATGTTGGCCAGGACACCGGTGGATGGAGGGGGGAGGGGGAGGAGCTCCCCTGCTCACTTTCCAAATAATGGCGGGGGTTGGGCAGGTCTTTACATCCACCTGAGAGGGCAGACAGGGCCCCCCCACCTCGGTTTGCATCCGAACGTATGAGTTAGGAGCAGGAGTGGGCCACTCGGCTCCTCGTGCCTTCTCCGCCGTTCAATAGGATCGTGGCTGATCTGTTGGTAACCTCAACCCCACATTCCTGCCCACCGGCCCCCGATAACCTTTCACCCCCTTTTTAATCGAGAATCCATCCGGCTCTGCCTTAAAAATATTCAAAGACTCTGCTCACACCGCCTTTTGAGAAACAGAGTTCCAAAGACTCACGACCCTGTGAGTGTAAAAATTTCTCCTAACCT
Source organism: Cetorhinus maximus (assembly GCF_964194155.1). Classification (NCBI taxonomy): domain Eukaryota; kingdom Metazoa; phylum Chordata; class Chondrichthyes; order Lamniformes; family Cetorhinidae; genus Cetorhinus; species Cetorhinus maximus. The sequence continues at coordinate 103,760 of NW_027596309.1, forward strand.
CTGTCTTAAACGGTGACCCCCTAGTTCTGGAATCCTCACCTAGCGTCCTCGCATCCCCTTATGTGGCTCGGGGGACACCGTGCATGAGAGTGGAACACACGGAATATTTCAGAGCCTGAAGCAAACAGCGAGAGGCTCTGCCGATAACAAAACAACCGGGATGAATGAAACTGATTGCAAAGTGTCTGAGGACCATGTGTGCGAATCTGTCCAGTTTCTGTAAAATCAAAGTAATAGTGGCCATTTGGTCGTGCAGAAATTGAGCGTTGCTGAAAATAGAGACGTGTCAAAGCTTTTCACCTTGCACTCACCCGAGACACTTCGCAAGGCTCCCAATATAAGGGAAAAACAACAATTTACACTGCATGCGAAGACAGTGCTGGTTGGTTGGCAAGTGGAGTTTGATTGGCGGGGGCATTGCCATGGAGATTGTACCAATGATGGTGACTGAGGGAGTTAACTGCCAAAGCATTGTTTGAAAATTTAAACCAGGCAGCCTGGCCCTGGATGGTCAATGATGAGGAATGAACCAGCGAACGGCTGGCACCTGTTTTGTCCGGGTGAAACGGGACGCAATGTGTGCACATGTTCTTTCTGTCTGTCCAGAACAGGGTCCGGTGTGTGGCTATGTGCAGCTTCCAGCACTCTCTTCTCATGCAGTGTCAATTGTTGTCAAAGTGCCCCGCAACGCGGGCGAGTGCGCTTGCGCGGGCAGGCTCCGCCCACCACCGAGGGGGCCAGGAGGAGCCTGCGCAGGGATTGGCCCCGCTTCCTCCTTCCGCACAGCGCGCGAAGAGGCTGCGCATGCGCGGACAACAAAGGCACTGTTCGAAGCGGGCGGGGAGGAGAAAAATGGTCCATATCGTCACGTGACCCGAAGCACACATTTGCCCCTCCCACCTCGGCATGCAGGGGGCGTTCTCTGTGGTCCAGAGCCAGACCGTATTCCTATTGGTCGGAGAGCGCACGGCAGGTCGGGTCGTGCGCGGGGCGGCTGTGCCGACGTCACAAAGTGCCCCAGCCCACGCACGACGGCGATGAAGGGGGGGGGGTGGGGTTGGGGCGGCCGCTTGGCCCCACCCACTTGCTCCAGCCGCCACTGATTGGATGGCCAGCCGAAACCCCACCCACCACCACCACCTCCCCGCCTCCTTAAGCTCCCACACGCTCCTCCTATTGGTGGGATAACACGTCGGTCAACGGCCAGGCCCCGCCCCCTCCTACCCGCCAACGGTCGCGGAGGTCACGTGTCCCCGCTCGGCCCGGCGCAGCGCCGCCTCGACTCCACTCGGTGCCTCCGCCGCGGTTCAAACGCTCAGGCTTTCGTCTTTTATTTGATTTTTTTCTCTCTCTCACTCCCCCTGCGATCCGAGCTCACTCTCGGGCTTTCAGCGACTAAAGACTCACTTTCCTGACGGCCATTCGGCCCCTCGGCGGCCTTTCTCCCACCAATCAAGAATCCAGCGCGCAGGCGCAGTGCCGTCCCCACCGCCGCCGAGCCGACTGAGCATGCGCACAACGCCCGGCGGGCTGATTTGCATATTTAAAGGGACACCGTCACTTGTGATTTAAAGGGGCAGTGACACCCAGAGAGAGAGAGAGAGACAGAGGGAAGGTCAAGCAGGTTCCGGAGCGACAGTCAAGGTGAAGCCGGGCGACCGAATTCCCCCCCCTCCTGCAGCTTTTTGACGGTTATCGCCAACGTCGAACGTGTTTTCACGGAGAGAGAAGGTTCCAGATCCGAAGCCGCCACCGCCCGTCCGACCCGCACCGTTCGTTGGGGCCTGAAGACCGTCGGCCACATGGAAGGGGGCAGCGGCATCCCCGGCACGGATAAACCGAACGCCTGCCCCGCCTGCGGACGCGGGTTCAGGCGCCCCTCCGACCTCGAGAGGCACCGGTGCCGGCCAGGCCGGGAGAGGCCGTGCAAGTGCGGGGACTGCGGGAGGGGGTTCGGCCACCATTCCGAGCTGGAGACCCACCGGCGCGTCCACACCGGGGAGCGGCCGTTCGCCTGCCCCGAGTGCGGAAGGGGCTTCGCTCAGGCCTCCGACCTGGTGAGGCACCGGCGGGTCCACACCGGGGAGCGGCCCTTCCCCTGCTCAGCCTGCGGGAAAGGGTTCAACCAGTCCTCCGACCTGCTGACCCACCGGCGGGTCCACACTGGCGAGCGGCCCTTCACCTGCCCCGAGTGCGGGAAGGGCTTCACCCGCCTGTCCGACCAACTGACCCACCAGCGGGTCCACACGGGGGCGCGGCCCTTCGCCTGCCCCGAGTGCGAGAAGCCGTTTGCCCGCTCCTCCCACCTGCTGAGGCACCGGCGCGTCCACACCGGGGAGAGGCCCTTCACCTGCCCGGCCTGCGGGCAGGGGTTCACCCAGTCGTCCCACCTCCTGACGCACCGACGGGTCCACACGGGGGAGAGGCTGTTCCCCTGCCCCGAGTGCGGGAAGGGCTTCACCCGGTCCTCCGACCTGCTGGCGCACCAGCGGGTCCACACCGGCGAGCGGCCCTTCCCCTGCCCCGAGTGCGGGAAGGGCTTCACCCGGTCCTCCGACCTCCTGGCGCACCAGCGAGTCCACAGCGGGAAGAGGCCCTTCCCCTGCTCCGCCTGCGGGAAGCGATTCCCCCGGTCCTCCGACCTGCTGACGCACCAGCGGGTCCACACCGGGGAGAGACCCTTCGCCTGCCCCGCCTGCGGGAGGCGCTTCACCCAGTCTTCCCACCTGCTGAGACACCAGCGGGTCCACACCGGGGAGAGGCCCTTCACCTGCTCCGAGTGCGGGAAGGGCTTCGCTCGCTCCTCCCACCTGCTGAGACACCAGCGCGTCCACACCTGACCACACGTGCTCCGACTCTGCTGCCGGCTCAACAGATTCCCGGACTGAAGCTCATGAATTGTGACCGGGGCCCCGGGGGGGAGAACTCCACCGCTCGCCTTCCGAACAGCGGCCGTGAGATCTTGCGCACGATGTCGTCACCGGGGAGATTCGCTAGTGGCGTCGGGGAAGGTTTATAAACTGGCTTGTCGGGGAGGGTGGGAACCTGAGAGGGAATTCAGACAGGAGAGCGACAAAGCTGCTCATGGGAAGTAGAAGAGCAAGGAAACAAGGGTGGACGACAGCAGGATCGAGAGGCCAGCGTTCAAGCAGAGTCAAAATATGAAATAATGTTAAAGCGGCAGAATTAAAGGGGCTCTGTCTGAATGCACACAGCATTCGCACCAAGGTGTGGCCAACGAAGGATTTCTGAAAGGGAAATCACCTCCGACAAACCTGTTGGTGTTTTTTTTTGAGGATGTAACTAGATAAGGGGGAACCAGTGGATGTGGTGGTACTTGGATTTCCGGGAGATTTCGATGAGGTCCCACACAAGGTTAGTAAACAGAATCCAAGCGCGTGGGATTGTGGGGGGGGGGATATCCTGGCGTGGATTGAGGATCGGTTAAAAGAGACAGAAAACAGAGAGTTAGGGATAAATGGGTGACGCTCGGGATGGCAGGCGGTGACCTGTGTTGTTTTTTTTTGAGGAGGTCACTGTGTCACGACTCACTGGGGACAGTGCGCCGTAATATCCAGCCCCACTGGTCCCTGAGCCACAACAAGTGTGAAAAGTCTGATCAAACCACACCAGATTTTCCCCAATTCTACCTCACTGTTGAATTTAGGTTAACAGAATACAAGCACCAGGTTTGGAAACTTAATAAGTAAATAACTGTTTATTGAACAAACTTTCGTTAACCAGTGGCAAAAGAAATATTAACTGCTCATTTCTAACACTATAACTTAAATTCAAACCCCTTCTTAAATCCCTACACACACGCACATACATACAATATACGTAAGACACACAAAACATGGATTTTAAGGGTGGGGATAAAACAGTTCAATAGCACCAATTCCGGAGTACAAGATGCGATGGGTTGATTTTGATCGATGTCTCCCAAATCCCTTTCAGTTCTTTTGTTGATGGCACGAGGTGGTCTTCCCAGCACTTTCAGCGTTTAGTTCGCTGGCTGAGCACTTTGCCTTTCGATGTCTCTCACAGTGATTTTCCTCTTTGCCTCTTGACAGGGGTTTCCTCAGAGAGAGAGAGAGAGCAGGTTATAGAGATATGAAGGGAAAAAAAACAGCGAGCTATTATTGTGGGGGAATTACTGGAATCTTCCACACACAGGAGAAAGAGGTTTTAGGTCTTTTTTCCTTTCAGGCTAAGAGCTATTCTGCTGCACTCACACAAAAAAAAACCTGGTCACCTGGTCAGGAGCCAATTAAAATGCTGTTGTCGGGCAGCTCCCTTGCTCCAGGACTCCTTTGTGGTACCATCCTGACTTTTATGGCACACTCTGTTCCAGGACTGCAACATTGTATATATATATCTCTCATCCTGTTCCAGCAGACATGTCTTTCAGCTGCAGCCATTGTAATTTTAACCACAGTCCAACAGAAAATAAAAAGATGTGTTCTGTACAACAGTCCAACAGAAATGAAACGAAATGTTCCTTACAAACAAGCAGCATAGATGAGGGGGGAAACCAGTGGATGTGGTGTGTTTGGATTTTCAGAAGGATGTTGAGAAGGTCCCACACAGGAGGTGAGTAAAGAAAATTCGAGCACATGGGATCGTGGGGCGAATACTGGCCTGCTTTGAGGATTGGTTAACGGACAGAAAGCAGAGAGTAGGAATAAACGGGTCACTCTCAGGGTGGCAGGCTGCGACTCGTGGGGTACCGCAAGGATCGGTGCGTGGTCCCCAGCCTTGAGGGGGTTGCAAAGTGTCTTCAACAAGCTTAGTGAGTGGGCAAGATGAAATATGACATGGATAAATGTGAGGTGATCCACTTTGGCAGGAGGAAAGGAGATGCAGAATCCTTCTTAAATGGTGAGAGGTTGGGAAATGCTGATGTGCAGAGGGACCTGGGTGTCCTTGTTCATGAGTCACTGAAAGCTAAGATGCAGTGAGCAGTGAGGAAGGCAGATGGCACGTTGGCCTTCATCTTGAGAGGATTTGAGTACAAGAGCGAGGATGTCTTACTGCAGCTGTTACAGGGCCTTGGTGAGACCACACCTGGAGTATTGTGTGCAGTTTTGGTCTCCTTACCTAAGGAAGGATACGCTTGCCCAGGAGGGAGTGCAGCAGAGGTTCACCAGACTGATTCCTGGGATGGCAGGGTTGTCCCTCAAGGAGAGATTGAGGAGACTGGGCCTGTACTCTCTAGAGTTTCGAAGAATGAGAGGTGATCTTGTTGAAATGTTCAACAGGCATCGACAGGTGGATGCAGGAAGGATGTTTCCCCCTAGCTGGGGGATGTCCAGAACCTGGGGACACAGTCTCAGAATAAGGGGTCGGCCAATTAGGACTGAGATGAGGAGGAATTTCTTCACTGACCCCTGAGGGTCAGTGCTGAGGGAGAGCCGCACTGTCGGAGGGTCAGTACTGAGGGAGAGCCGCACTGTCGGAGGGTCAGTACTGAGGGAGAGCCGCACTGTCGGAGGGTCAGTACTGAGGGAGCGCCACACTGTCGGAGGGTCAGTACTGAGGGAGAGGCGCACTGTCAGAGGGACAGTGCTCGGGGAGAGCCGCACTGTCGGAAGGAGAGTGCTGAGGGAGAGCCGCACTGTCGGAGGGTCAGTGCTGAGGGAGCGCCGCACTGTTGGAGGGTCAGTACTGAGGGAGAGCCGCACTGTCGGAGGGTCAGTACTGAGGGAGAGCCGCACTGTTGGAGGGTCAGTACTGAGGGAGAGCCGCACTGTAGGAGGGTCAGTGTTGAGGGAGAGCCGCACTGTCGGAGGGTCAGTACTGAGGGAGAGCCGCACTGTCAGAGGGACAATAATGAGGGAGCGGTGCACTGTCGGAGGGACAGTGCTGAGGGAGAGCCGCACTGTCGGAGGGACAATACTGACGGAGAGCCGCACTGTCGGAGGGTCAGTGCTGAGGGAGAGCCACGCTGTCGGAAGGACAATACCGAGGGAGCGGTGCACTGTCGGAGGGACAATAATGAGGGAGCGGTGCACTGTCGGAGGGACAGTGCTGAGGGAGAGCCGCACTGTCGGAGGGACAATACTGACGGAGAGCCGCACTGTCGGAGGGTCAGTGCTGAGGGAGAGCCGCACTGTCGGAAGGACAATACCGAGGGAGCGGTGCACTGTCGGAGGGACAGTACTGAGGGAGAGCTGCACAGTCGGAGGGGCAGTACCGAGGGAGCGCCGCACTGTCGGAGGGTCAGTACTGAGGGAGAGCCGCACTGTCGGAGGGACAATACCAAGGGAGCGGTGCACTCTCGGGGATGCAACGTTAAAGCGAGGTCCCGCCTGTGCTCCGAGGTGATTGTAAAATATTGCCCCGTTATAATCAACATCAACTGGCAGATGGGGGGAGGTGATGGTGTGGTGATATTGTCGGTGGACTAATAATCCAGAGTCCCAGAGTGACGCTCTGGTGGACCCGGGGTTCGAATCCCGCCACAGCAGATGATGGAATTAGAATTCATTAAAAATCTGGAGTTAAAAGTCTAATAACGTCCATGAAACCATTGTCGATGGTTGTAAAAAAAACCCATCTAATGCCCTTTCGGGAAGGAAATCATTTGCCATCCTCACCTGGTCTGGCATACACGTGACTGCGGTTGGCTGTTAAATGCCCTCTGGGCAGGGGCAATTAGGGATGGGCAATAAATGCCGGCCTTGCCAGTGATGCCCCTTAAATGAATTAATCTTTTTTTAAATTGAAAGGGATACAGATCATCTGGATCACTCAGGGAGGGCTGTTTGTGGGATCTTGCTATGCACAAATTGGCTGCTGCTTTTCCTGCACTTTAAAAAAAAGTGCTGCACTGGCTGTGGGAGTTCCTGGGGGTTGGGGCAGGCGGTTAGGGCAATGCAACTCTTTCATGTCCTTTCCCCAGGCGTGTGCCTTGCGCATGCTCACAACGACGCTCGCCCAAAAGGCGAGGTACTGCGTCTGCGCGAGAAGGCTCCGGCCCGCCCTTAGCATCTGGCCGAGTGGGCAGGGTGCCTGCGCTGGGTTGGCCTCGCCTCTTCCCTTGCCGCCAGTCCCTCCTCTGTCTACCCGGAGCGCTCACCCATTGGTTGGAGGACCCGCTGCTCAGCTCCGAGCGGCTGAAGTCCGAGTCCTGGCCCCGCCTCCCCCTCCGCGTTGCGCCGCCCTCCGATTGGACGAGCCACCGCTTCACCCGAACGTCTTCCAACCTCGCGCGCTCGCCGTGGACGGTTCGACGTCACAACGGCGCTGCCCGCCCCCAACCCTTGGACTCGCCCTCTGATTGGTTGGAGGACCCGCCGCCCGTCCCTGGGTCCTCCGGCCCTCGGCTCTCCCGATTGGTGGCACCGCACTGTCAGTCATAGTCTACGGGGTCACGTGGTCTGCTCTTCCCAGCGCCGCCGCCGCCGCTGCAACTGCTCCGTTCGGTGTCGCCGTTAGTCGGATTAAGCCTTTTATTTGATTCTCTTCTCAACCCGCTTCTCCACCACCCCCCGCCATCCCCACCCTCCAGCTCACTCCATCGGTTGTGGGGCTAAAACTCACTTTCTGGCGACCATTCGGCCCCTTGGCAGATGCCTACCCGGGGCAGGAGTTTCAGCGCGCAGGCGCAGTGCCGGAGCGGCTGGCCCTGAGACCGACTGAGCATGCGTACAGCACCCGGCCGGGCTGAACCTGACTGAGCATGCGCGCGGAGTCCCACAGTTCACCTGCATATTTAAAGGGACAGTCCCTGTTTCATTTAAAGGGACAGTGACACTGTGTGTGTGTGGGGGAAGAAAGAGCGAGAGAGACTTATTTCAATGCAAGAGGAGGGAGAGCAGCTTTTGGTTTTCCGGATGGAGAGGGAAGCGAAGATCCAGCACCGCGTCCGACCCCACACCGTTGACCAGGACTCGAAGACCCTCGGCGATATGGAAGAGGGGAGCGGCGCCGACAAACCGTACGTCTGCCTCGCCTGCGGGCGGGGGTTCCGACGCCCGGCCGGCCTGGGGAGGCACCGGTGCCGGCGAGGCGGCGAGAGGCCGTGCAAGTGCGGGGACTGCGGCAAGGGCTTCAGCTACCCCTCCGAGCTGGAGACCCACCGGCGCAGCCACACCGGCGAGCGGCCCTTCGCCTGCCCCGTCTGCGGCAAGGGCTTCGCCCTGTCCTCCCTCCTGCTGCGGCACCAGCGGGTCCACACCGGGGAGCGGCCCTTCACCTGCACCAAGTGCGGGAGGGGCTTCAACCAGTCCTCCCACCTGCTGAGGCACCAGCGGGTCCACACCGGCGAGCGGCCCTTCACCTGCTCGGTCTGCGGGAAGCGCTTCACCCGCCTGTATGACCAGCTGCGGCACCAGCAAGTCCACACCGGGGAGAGGCCCTTCCCCTGCTCCGTCTGCGGCAAGGAGTTCGGCCGCTCCTGCAACCTGCTGCGGCACCTGCGGGTCCACACCGGGGAGAGGCCCTTCGGCTGCGCCGCCTGCGGCAAGCGGTTCAACCAGCTGTCCCACCTCTGCAAGCACCGGCAGCAGCACGGCCGGGAGAGGCCGGACCGCGAGAAGGGCCCGAGGAGCCCCAAGACGACGACGACGGCGACGAAGAAGAGGCCGCGGCGGGTCCGGGCCGGGGAGAGGCGGCCACTCCCCTGCCCCGAGTGCGGCAAGGCGTTCGCCAAGCCCTCCACCCTGCTGCGGCACCGGCGGCTGCACACCGGCGAGCGGCCCTTCACCTGCTCCCTCTGCGGCAAGGGCTTCACCGACTCGTCCACCCTGCTGCGGCACCAGCGGCTCCACACCGGCGAGCGGCCCTTCCCCTGCCCCCTCTGCGAGAAGCGGTTCGCCGAGTCCTCCACCCTGCTGCGGCACCAGCGGGTCCACACCGGCGAGCGGCCCTTCATCTGCCCCGTCTGCGGCCGGGGCTTCAACCAGTCCTCCCACCTGCTGACCCACCGGCGCCTGCACACGGGGGAGCGGCCCTTCACCTGCCCCGCCTGCGGCAAGGGCTTCGCCCGCTCCTCCGACCTGCTGCGGCACCAGCGCCTCCCCGCGGGCGAGCGGCCCTTCGCCTGCTCCCTGTGCGGCAAGCGGTTCGGCCGTTCCTCCGACCTGCTGCGGCACCAGCGGGTCCACACCGGCGAGCGGCCCTTCGGCTGCGCCGCCTGCGGCCGGCGGTTCAACCAGCTGTCCCACCTGGCCAAGCACCAGCAGCAGCACAGCCGGGAGAGGCCGGACCGTGAGAAGGGCCCCCGGAGCCCCAAGACGAAGAAGAAGAAGAAGCCGCCGAAGAGGGAAGAGGCCGCCCGCCCGGGGGAGAGGCCGTTCCCCTGCTCCGAGTGCGGCAAGCGCTTCGCCCGCTCCTCCCACCTGCTGCGGCACCGGCGCGTCCACACCGGGGAGCGGCCCTTCGCCTGCGCCGCCTGCGGCAAGGAGTTCGCCCTGTCGTCCACCCTGCTACGGCACCGGCGCGTCCACACCGGCGAGCGGCCCTTCCCCTGCCTCCTGTGCGGCAAGCGCTTCACCCAGTCCTCCCACCTGCTGACCCACCAGCGGGTCCACACCGGCGAGCGGCCCTTCTCCTGCCCCGTGTGCGGCAAGCGCTTCACCCGATCGTCCCACCTGCTGAAGCACCGGGGACTCCACACGTGACTACACTCCGCCGTATCCTGCCGTCGACGGGACCCACCGCAGGAACTCGCCCAAGGCTCCTTCGACAGCGCCGCCCGAACCCACGACCGCCGCCGTCTAGAAGGTCCAAGGGGCAGCAGACGCACATGGGGAACACCCACCACCCGGAAGTTCCCCCCCTCCGAGCCCCTCACCATCCCGACTTGGAAATATATCGGCCGTTGCTTCACTGTCGCTGGGTCAAAATCCTGGAACTCCCTCCCTAACAGCGCTGTGGGTGTACCTACACCACACAGGGGACAAAATCCTGGAACTCCCTCCCTAACAGCGCCGTGGATGTACCTACACCACACAGACAAAATCCTGGAACTCCCTCCCTAACAGTGCCGTGGGTGTACCTACACCACAGGGGACAGAATCCTGGAACTCCCTCCCTAACAGCGCCATGGGTGTACCTACACCACAGGGGACAGAATCCTGGAACTCCCTCCCTAACAGCACCGTGGGTGTACCTACACCACAGGGGACAGAATCCTGGAACTCCCTCCCTAACAGCGCCATGGGTGTACCTACACCACAGGGGACTGCAGCGGTTCAAGAAGGCAGCTCACCCACCACCTTCTCAAGGGGGCGATTAATGCTGGGCCCGGCCAACGATGTCCACATCCCATAACTGAATTTTTAACAATGATCAGATTTCAGGACCGCAGCTCATTCATTTTTTTTTAAATTCGTTCACGGGGACGTGGGCGTCGCTGGCTGGGCCCAGCGTTTATTGCCCGTCCTTAATCGCCCTCGTTTTATAGGGCAGTTAAGAGTCAACCACGTCGCTGTGGGCCTGGAGCCACGTGTGGGTCAGACCAGGTAAGGACGGCAGATTTATCTCCCCTAAAAAGGGACATTAGTGAACCAGATGGGTTACTAACAACAATCGACAATGGTTTCGGGGTCATAGAAACCAGGAGTAGGCCATTCAGCCCCTCGAGCCTGCTCCGCCATTCAATACTATCGTGGCCGATCCTCTATCTCAACGCCATATTCCCGCTTTCTCTCCATACTGCCTTGATGCCCCTAATATCCAAAAAAAATTGATCAATTTCCTTCTTGGATACCCTCAGTGACCCTGGCCCTCCACAGCCTCCTGTGGTAGAGCATCCCACAGGCTGACCACACTCTGAGTGAAGAAATGTTTCCTCACCTCAGTCCTCAATGGCCTACTGTGTAGACCATAAGACAGGAGCAGAAATTAGGCCATTCGGCCCATCGAGTCTGCTCCGCCATTCAATCACGGCTGATAAGTTTTCTCAACCCCATTCTCCCCGCCTTCTCTCCGTAACCTTTGATCCCCCTTACCCATCAAGAACCTATCTATCTCGGTCTTAAATACACTCAATGACCTATGGCCTCCACAGCCTTCTGTGGCAATGAATTCCATAGATTCACCACTCTCTGGCTAAAGAAGTTTCTCGTCATCTCTGTTCTAAAAATGTCTTCCCTTTTACTCTGAGGCTGTGCCCTCGGGTCCTAGTCTCTCCTACTAATGGAAACACCTTCCCCGCGTCCCACTCTATCCAGGCCTTTCAGTATTCTGTATGTTTCAATCAGATCCCCCCCCTCATCCTTCTAAACTCCATCGAGTATAGACCCAGAGTCCTCAAACGTTCCTCATATGTTAAGCCTTTCATTCCTGGGATCGTTCTCGTGAACCTCCTCTGGACCCCTCTCCAGGGGCCAGCACATCCTTCCTTGAGATACGGGGCCCAAAATTGCTCACAATATTCTAAATGTGGTCTGACCAGAGCCTTATAAAGCCTCAGCAGCACATCCCTGCTTTTATATATTCTAGTCCTCCCGAAATAAATGCCAACATTGCATTTGCCTTCCTAACTACCAACTCAACCTGCAAGTTAACCTTAAGAGAATCCTGGACTAGGACTCCCAAGTCCCTTTGCACTCCAGATTTCTGAATTCTCTCCCCATTCAGAAAATAGTCTATGCCTCTATTCTTCCTACCAAAGTGCATGACCTCACACTTCCCCCACGTTGTATTCCATCTGCCACTTCTTTGCCCATTCTCCTAACCTGTCCAAATCCTTCTGCAGCCTCCCCGCCTCCTCACTGTGGACCCTGGTTCTAGGCTCCCCAACCAGGGGAAAGATCCTCCTCCCAGCGTCCAGTCCGTCCAGCCCTGTTAGAATTTTATACAGTTCAATCAGATCCCCTCTCGTTCTTCCAAACTCCAGTGAACACAGGGCCCAGTCGGAACCAACCTCTCCTCATCGGACTTGTTTCTAGATTTTTTATTTTTATATATATATAAATATTGAATTCAAATTTCACCGTCTTGCCATGGTGGGTGGGAATTGGGACCCGGGTCCTCAGAGCAGTTACCCTAGTGACAAAACCACACTATGCCACCACCTTCCTTTAACTGTGACAGTGGCGGTGGGGGGTGAGGGGGGAAGACTTGATACAGTCTACTGCTAACTACAGTAACCGGGCTGGGAGTTGAAACAACGGTGCATTTACGTATAACCTATAGGTAGCCTCCCCCAGCGCGCACGCGCGTAGTTGGACCCCCATAACCATCGACGTGACCCATAACCCGGAGGTTTCCAGCGAGATTTGGCCGAGGGTGAAATATTGGCCCGGGACCTCCCCCCCACCCCCAGGGGATGAAGGGGTGAGGGAAATCCCTGCCGCTCGCCTTCCGAGCTGTGATCTGGCACGTCATTATCGTCACGGGGAGATTCGCGAGCGCTGGCTGCTGGGGAGGGGTTTAAACCGGCTGGTCAGCGAGGGTGGGACCTGAGGGGGGAAATTCCGATAGGAGAGAAACAAAGCTGGTAGCGGGAAGTAGGGAACGAGAGCGGAATCGAAATCAAACGGAGTCAAAATGCGTCCTAAGGTTAAAAAGGCAGAATTGGAATCACTCTGTGGATTACTGTCCACTGAATAAAGGGAGGTTTGGGTAGACTTGGGTTGTTTTCGTCGGAGCAGAGAAGACTGAGGGGGCGACCCTGATCGAGGTGTACGAGATGATGAGGGGGGCATGGACAGGGTTGGATAGGGAGCAGCTGTTCCCCTTAGTTGAAGGGTCAGTCACGAGGGGGGGACATAAGTTCAAGGTGAGGGGCAGGAGGTTTAGCGGGGGGGGGGAATGTGAGGAGAAACGTTTTTACCCAGAGGGTGGTGAGGGTCTGGAATGCGCTGCCTGGGAGGGTGGTGGAGGGTGGGTTAGCCTCACATCCTTTAAAAAAGTACCTGGATGAGCACTTGGCACCTCATAAACATTCAAGGTTATGGGGGCCAAGCGCTGGTCAATGGGGTTAGGTAGGGAGGTAGGTCAGGTGTTTCTCACGTGTCCGGTGCAGAGTCGATGGGCCGAAGGGCCTCTTCTGCACCGTGTGATTCTGCGATTCTGTCCGATTGCACACAGGGAGGTAAGTGGTGTTGTCAGTGGATAGTAATCCAGAGACCCAGTGTCACGCTCTGGGCACCTGGGAGGGTCAAATCCCACCACGGCAGATGGTGAAATGTGAATTCGATTATAAACCGGGGGAGGGAAATCTGCCGTCCTTACCCGGTCTGGCCTCCATGTGACTCCAGACCCACAGCCATGGGGGGGGGTCGACTCTTAAAACACCCTCCGAAATGGCCGAGCGAGCCACTCTTAAGGGCGGTTAGGGGGGTGGGGTGGGTGGGCAATAAATGCTGGCCCTAGCCAGCCCACGCACCCCATCCCACGGACCAATAACTTAACGAAAAGAAGAATTGATGGCCACAATGGATTTCTGCAGCGGAACTCATTTCTGACCAACCTCCTGGAGCTTTTTTTTTGAGGATGTCGCTAGCAGAATAGATAAGGGGGAACCTGTGGATGTGGTGTACTTGGATTTTCCAAGAAGCAGTGGTCCTCGGGCTGGCATGGACAAGATGGGCCGAATGGCCTCCTTCTTTGCTGTAACTTTTCTATGGAGTGCGATAAGGGCCCCACACAGGAGGTTAGTAAACATAGTTCGAGCACATGGGATTGCGGGGGGGTGATATACCGGCATGGGATTGAGGATTGGTTAAGAGTCAGAAAACAGAGAGTAGGAATAAATGGGTCACGATCGGGGTGGCAGACGGTGACTCGTGGGGTACCGCAGGGATCAGCACTTGGGCCCCAGCTATTCACCATCCATATCAATGACTTGGGTGTGGGGGACCAAATGTAATATTTCCAAGTTTGCCGATGACACTGAGCGAGGTGGGAGTGTAAGCTGTGAGGAGGATACAAAGAGGATTCAAGGAGACTTGGACAGGCCATAAGACCATAAGACATAGGAGCAGAAATTAGGCCATTCAGCCCATCGAGTCTGCTCCGCCATTCAATCATGACTGATTAAGTTTCTCGACCCCATTCTCCCGCCTTCTCCCCGTCACCTTTGATCCCCCTTACCAATCAAGAACCTATCGATCTCGGTCTTAAATACACTCAATGACCTATGGCCTCCACAGCCTTCTGTGGCAATGAATTCCATCGATTCACCACTCTCTCTGGCTAAAGAAGTTTCTCCTCATCTCTGTTCTAAAAGGTTTTCCCTTTACTCTGAGGCTGTGCCCCTCGGGGTCCTTAGTCTCTCCTACTAATGGAAACATCTTCCCCCACGTCCCGCTCTATCCAAGCCTTTCAGTATTCTGTAAGTTTCAATCAGATTCCCCCCCTCATCCTTCTAAACTCCATCGAGTATAGACCCAGAGTCCTCAAATGTTCCTCGTATGTTAAGCCTTTCAGTCCTGGGATCGTTCTCGTGAACCTCCTCTGGACCCTCTCCAGGGGCCAGCACATCCTTCCTGAGATACGGGGCCCAAAATTGCTCACAATATTCTCAATGTGGTCTGACCCAGAGCCTTATAAAGCCTCAGCAGCACATCCCTGCTTTTATATTCTAGTCCTCTCGAAATAAATGCCAACATTGCATTTGCCTTCCTAACTACCGGCTCAACCTGCAAGTTAACCTTAAGAGAATCCTGGACTAGGACTCCCAAGTCCCTTTGCACTCCAGATTTCTGAATTCTCTCCCCATTCAGAAAATAGTCTATGCCTCTATTCTTCCTACCAAAGTGCATGACCTCACACTTCCCTGAGTGAGGGGGCAGGAGCGCGGCAGACAGAATATAACATGGAAATTACCCACCTTAGTCGGAAGAAGAGAAACACAGAATGTTTCCTAAACGGTGAGAGGGTTGGGAAGTGCTGATGTCCAGAGGGACCTGGGTGTCCTGGTTCACGAGTCACTGGAAGCTAAGATGCAGTGAGCAGTTAGGAAGGCAGACGGTATGTTGGCCTTCATTGCCGGAGAGGACTTGAGTACAGGAGCAAGGATGCCTTACTGCAGCTGCACAGGGCCTTGGTGAGACCACACCCGGAGTATGGTGTGCAGTTTTGGCCTCCTGACCTAAGAGACGATATACTTGCCAGAGAAAGGTTGCAGCGAAGGTTCACCAGACCGATTCCTGGGATGGCGGGATTGTCGTATGAGGAGACTGGGGCCTGTACTCTCTAGAGTTTGGAAGAATGAGAGGTGATCTTATTGAAACATTCCAGATCTTTCCAGGCCTGGACAGGGTAGATGCAGGAAGGATGTTTCCCCCTGGCTGGTGGAGGGGATGGGGGTCTAGGACCAGGGGACACAGTCTCGGGATAAGCCGTTTAGGAGGGAGGGAGACGAGGAGGAACCTCTTCACTCGGGGAGGGCGGTGAATCTTTTGGAATTCCCTACCCCAGAGGGACGTGGAAGTTCAGCCACTGAGGAGGTTCGAGACTGAGAGCGATAGGCTCCTAGATAACTGAGGGCACTGGGGTCACGGGGAGAGCGTGGGTGAATGGCGTCGAGGAGGGCGATCAGCCAGGATCCTATGGAATGGTGAAGCAGGCTCGAGGGGCCGAATGGCCTACTCCTGCTCCTACGGTCGTTCCTGTGTCGTGTCACGCCGTGTGCGCGCGGCCAGGGTCCTCAGTTTCACTTCCCCCGTGTGACTCCATAAGACCATAGGAGCAGAAATTAGGCCATTCGGCCCATCGAGTCTGCTCCGCCATTCAATCATGGCTGATAAGTTTCTCGACCCCATTCTCCCGCCTTCTCCCCGTAACCTTTGATCCCCTTACCCATCAAGAACCTATCTATCTCGGTCTTAAATACACTCAATGACCTGGCCTCCACAGCCTTCTGTGGCAATGAATCCCATAGATTCACCACTCTCTGGCTAAAGAAGTTTCTCCTCATCTCTGTTCTAAAAGGTCTTCCCTTTACTCTGAGGCTGTGCCCCTCGGGTCCTAGTCTCTCCTACTCATGGAAACATCTTCCCCCACGTCCCACTCTATCCAGGCCTTTCAGTATTCTGTAAGTTTCAATCAGATCCCCCCCCCACCCCTCATCCTTCCAAACTTCATCGAGTATAGACCCAGAGTCCTCAAACGTTCCTCAATATGTTAAGCCTTTCATTCCTGGGATCATTCCCTCATCACTCGAGGTCATCGCTCCTGTGAAACGCATGAATTCGGAGCGGGAGTAGGCTATCGGTCCCCTCGTGGAGGCTCCCCCCCCACATCCAATAGGATCGTGGCCCAATCCGATTGCGGCTCTTGACTCCACTTCTCCGTCGACCCCAGTTTGACTCCCTCGTCGATCAAACCTCCGTCTAGCTCAGCCTTAAAAATATTCGGCCACCCCTACCTCCGCTGCTCTGTGGGAGAAAAGATTTCCAAAGACCCACGACCCTCTCTGAGAGAAAAATTCTCCTCTCCGTCTCAAACGGATGACCCCTCGTTTTTAAACCCTGTCCCCCACCTCGTGGGAGTCCACCCTGTCGAGCCCACCACCACCCCAGAATCTTATCTGTTTCAATAAGACCGCCTCTCTTTCTTCTAAACTGCAGTGGGTACAGGCCCAACCTCTCCTCGTAAGCTAACACCCTCTGAACCCAGGAATCGGTCAAGTGAACCTTCTCCGAACGCTTTCTAATGCCATTTATACCCTTCCTTAAATATGGAGATCCAAACTGGACCCAGCAGTCCAGATGGGGGGGGTCTCATCAACTCCCTGTCCAACTGTGGCAAAACATCCCGACTTTTCTATTCCCGTTCCCCTCGCTAGAAACGACAACGTTCCAGTTGCCTTCCTGATCACTCGCTGTGTCTGCGTACTAACTTTTGTCATTTCGTGCACCAGGACACCCAGATCCCTCCGCACCCGCAGATCTCTCTCCGTTTAAATAATATTCCCGCTTTTCTAGTCTCCCTGCCGAATTGGACAAGTTCGCGTTTTCCCGCTTTACACTCCACCTTCCCAGTTTTGGGCCCGCTCCCTTAACCTGCCGATGTCCCTCTGCGGCCTCCTCGTGTCCCCTTCCCAGCTTCCTCTCCTGTGTGTCATCAGCAAATTTAGTAACCGTACATTCGGCCACCTCTGTCGCCGATACAGAGTTGAGGCCCCGGCGCCGATCCCTGTGGCACTCCACTCATCGTTACAGCTTGCCGACCTGAAAAATGACCCATTTGTGCCTACTCTCTGCTCCCTGTTAGCTAGCCAGTCCTCCATCGGTGCTAATATATTATCCCCTATGTCATGGGGAGGGGGGGAGCTCTTATTTTAATGTGACCCCTCCCCACTTAATCGAATGCCTTTCGGAAATCCAGTTACACCACATCTACAGGTTCCCCCTTTATCCCCGTGGCTTGTCGCTTTCCTCAAAGAAACTCTGATGAATTCGTCAAGACGCGATTTCCCTTTCACCCAACCACTTTGACTCTCCCCGATCGCCTTAAGATTTTCTCGGTGTCCCCGCCATCACTTCCTGAACAATAGATTCCAGCATTCTCCCTATGACGGCCGTTAGGCTAACCGGTCTGCGGTTTCCTGCTTTCTGTACCCCGCACCACCCACCCCCTCCGTTATTGAACAGAGGAGCCACGTTCGCTATTTTCCAATCTGCGGGGACCTTCCCAGAATCTCAGTACCCTTTCCCTGGCGATTGTCGTCGGTTGAAGTATTTCCCTCCCTTCCACCTCGTGATTCAGATTGGAAGGAAGTGGCAAAAAAGCAGTGAATGTGACATGAGGACAAACGTTTTCGCCCGGTGGTTGGGTGGGGGGGTGTGGCTGGAGTCTGTCAAGGACTTGCCGAGAGGGTGGTGGAGGCAGGTTCGATCGGGGTATTGGAAAGGGAACTGGATTGCTACCTGAGAAAGGGAGAGCGTGCAAGGTTACGGGGGAATAAGGCAGGGGTGTGGGACTGGGCGGAACGCTCTTTCAGAGAGCCAGTGCCGACTCAATGGGCCGAATAGCCTCCTTCTGCGCTGTAAAGACACTGTGCTTTGCAATTATTTCTGTCCTTTACAGTGAAGACAGGCACGAAACATCTGTTCAGTGCTTCTGCCATTTCCATAAGTCCCCAGAGAGGCCCCACGCTCAACTTACTTGCTCTTCTCCCTTTTAAATACTGGTAGCAACTCTTACCCTCTGTTTCGATATTTCTAGCTAGCTTCGCCTCATACTCTTAATTTCTCCCTCCTCGTTAATTCTTTTGTCAATTCCTCGGTCCTTAAATTCTGACCCACCACCAACCTTTGCCGATTAAACTCGAGGTCCAAAAGCGACCACGGTGAATGAGTCCGATTGGAAGGCGCCTCGGGGGCAAGTGTCGGGGAATCTGTCCAGCCTCTGTGAAATGATAGCACAGAGAGTGGGGGAGGGAGCAGTGCCGGGCTGACCATAACCTCGGGCCACCTGTCGTGTATCGTTCCCACCTTCTGGCGTTATTAAAACCGAACTTCCAACGTAACAGCTTCTGGAAGGCAAACCGGAACGAACGTGGAAATGTTTCTTTAAGCGACCCCCAGTGGAAGGAGCAATAGTTTTGCCCATCACCCTTGTCAAATTTAACATGAACCCTCCAGTGTGCAGTAGGGCTCTGATCAAGAGGAGCTAGGAAGCTGGGCTGGCGCTGGGTGATTAGATGCTGGGGACGCCGCCTTGGGAATCCCGCGTGGACGCAGTCTCGGGAGAAGAGATTGAACAGCTGGGCGGTGAGCAGTAGCAGGGGCATTCGACGCCCGAGTCCTGCTGCCTGAGGTCGACTCGCGGGGTGAAGGAGAAGCAGGAAGGCATCCGGGGTGGACGGGAGCAGCTGTTGAGGCTGGGCCCTCGAAGGAGAAGAGCTGAAATCCCTGGCGGGGAAGACCGACGCTGAAGAACGAATTTTTATGACTCATTGATGTCCGGGTGGGTTGTGCAATCTGTTCTAGTCATGTCTGCCATTTAACGTACGAGTTTGTGGTGTGTTCGACCAGGGTTTGCCTGTTAATTCGTGTTTAATTCTGGATTTTGGAGCATAAGACAAGTAGCATCGACTGTTTGCATTGCTGGCTCTTGTTCAGTAAAATTTCTTCTGTTTGTTTGAAAACCTGGGTATCTTGTGGTTTTATTCTCTTTAAAGGTGGAGGAGCAATCATTTTGCCCACCAGCCTGTCAAATTTAATTTATATCCACCCCCATAGCGCTAGCACATCCCGGCGCACGCCCCCTTTGCTCCCAGCTCCGTCCAGGTGCAATCCGTTCATTTGGACAGGCCCCTCCTGTCCCCTGGACCTGGCCTGGACAATCCAGCCACCATTAACCAGTACCCCTCTCCCTCCCCAATTTTAATTCACCGGGCTGCACGAGGCGAAATCAGGTCTCGAAACAAAGGCCGTACCCTCCGGGTTCGAGGGTGGACTCGCCTCCACGCGGGGCTCGAGGGAGGTCCGGCTGGAGGGTTTCCCAGGCGCTAACCAGGCCCAACCTCGCCTCCGACGGCGCCATCGCCTCGGCGCGTTACCCCGGACGAGCCCTCGGTTGCGCCGATGACCTGCCCGGTGAGGGCGCTTGCTTACTCCCCCCCCCCCTCCCCCCACGCCGGGAGAGGCTGACGTGCCCGGACCCAGCTCAGTTTTCACAGCGAAGTCTTCCCCCACCGCCTCCCTTCACTCGGAGGCGTTGTGCCCCCCTCCTGGAGCGGCCATCTCGCGTAGGCCATCGACGCCGAGGGTGCCCGTGCCGCGCTCACCGCGTGGCCCTCAGCTCTCCGGGCACCGCCGCCGCGAGGGCTCCCGATAGTCCGGGTCCCCAGAGTCTTGTTTTGACCAGCGGAAGAGGGTAGCGCGCAACACGTTTCTCATCTTAGAACCCGCCTACTCGACCTCCCCGTGTTCTCGGGCAGAGCGGCGGCGGGGAGGAGGGGCTTGCGGAGCAGCGGTCAGCGCCAAGGAAGCGGTAGACCGGAACAGGCTGGGCCGTGAGCCATCGGCACGAAACGGGGTTGCAAATAAAGGAAGGGCCCAGCCCCCCCCCCCGAGCCTGGGGAGGGCGGTATTGTCCCTGGACCCGTGTTCCACAGAGACCCCAGGGTAATGCTCTTGGGGACCTCTCTGGCAATCCCTCCATTGCGCCCCCATCTCCTTTCTATCCATCTTCACAAATTTCATCACATATTTACTCCTCTTTAGCTCCGAAGAAGCGTCGGACGGACTCGAAACGTTAACTCTTGTTTCTCTCTCTCTCTCTCTCCACGGGATGCTGAGTTTCTCCAGCATTTTCTGCTCTGGGGGAACCCAGGTTCGATTTCCAACCCGGGCAGACGTCCGATGTTTAAATTCCATGAAAGTCTGGAATGAAAAGACTCGACGAGCACCCGCGAAACCACCGCCGACTGCTGGCGCCCCCCCAAAAAAAAACCCGCCCGTCTCGCACACGCCCCCTTTCGGGAAGGAAATCTGTTGTCCCCTCACCCAAGCCTGGGGGCCCCACGTGCCACTCCAGATCCCCCACAGCGACGATGCGGTGGGCTCTTGCCCCCCCCCCGAGCAAGGTGGAATCAGGGGGACGGGCGGCGAACGCTGGCCTGGTCGGCGATTCCCACGTCCCGCGATCGAATAAACAGAAATAAACCACCCCCTCCCCCCCCCACCCCCGACTGGGGTAGACGCAACCTATCAGATTTCGCCCTGTCAGATTTCGCGTTGTTCGTGGATTTGTGCGGTTAATAA
This sequence comes from Cetorhinus maximus, assembly GCF_964194155.1. Classification (NCBI taxonomy): domain Eukaryota; kingdom Metazoa; phylum Chordata; class Chondrichthyes; order Lamniformes; family Cetorhinidae; genus Cetorhinus; species Cetorhinus maximus. The sequence continues at coordinate 124,435 of NW_027596309.1, forward strand.
GGCTGAAGTCGGAGGTGCCTGATCCAGGACGCTTTGTATTTGGATGGGATGTTAGCCGAGGCACAGAATGTAAAGAGCAGGGAGGGTTGTGCTGGAACTGTATAAAACGCTAGTTAGGTTACAACTAGAGTATTGCGTGCAGTTCTGGAATCTGCATTATAGGAAGGATGTGATTGCACTAGAGAGAGTGCAAAGGAGATTGACCAGGATGTTGCCTGGGCTGGAGAGTTTTAGATATGAGGAGAGATTGGATAGACTGGGGTTATTTTCCCCTGGAGCAGAGGAGATCGAGGGGGTGGGGACATGATTGAGGTGTATATGAGGTAAGGTGTCAGAGGAATTGTGGATGTAGGTGGGAAGGGACTGGACAAGGGGAGAGAGAATGGAGTCAAGATAGCGAGAGATGAGTTCCCGTGGGGGGACAGGAAGAGGCTGACACGATCGGTCTGCCCGGGACGGCCATGTTTGTGGATTTTGGGTAGGAGGGAGAAGCCAGATGTCCTCTTTTCCCCACCTCGCCCTCCGCCCTCTGACCTCTGACCAGCCACACAGCTGGAGGTGCCACCACCACCACCACACCCCGCCCCCACCCCCAACAATCAAGTCAGGCCCTGGCACAGGCTGCCATTGGTTGGAGGACCCGCCGCCCTATCCCGGTCCTCCGGCTGCCCCCGCCCTATTGGTCGGAGCGCGAGTCACTCAGCGGGCACTGGGTGACACGTCACAATAAGCCCCAGCGAGATGGAGAGCCGAGCGGGGCCACGCCCTTTCCTTCCTTGCCGCGCCGCCATTGGCTGGAGGACCCGCCGCCCTTTCTCGGTCCTCCAGCTGCCCCCGCCCTGTCTATTGGTCGGAGCGCGAGTCACTCAGCGGGCACTGGGTGACACGTCACAATAAACCCCAGCTGGATGGAGAGCCGGGCCAGGCCCTGCCCCGCCCCTTCCTTCCTTGCCGCGCCGCCATTGGTTGGAGGACCAAGCGGACGCGCCAACCCAATGCAACCCCCACGCGCAACCCCGCCCACATCCCCGGCACCTCGCTGTGCCGATTGGCGGCAGCTCACGTCACTCACCGTCCTGGCCACGCTCCCTCCGCCCCCTGGCGATCACGTGCACCGCTCTTCGGGGCGCCGCCGCCGCATCTGTTCGAGTCCGTTGGTCCGAGTCTGAATCTCAGGGTTTGTCTTCTATTTGATTCTCTCTCTCTCTCTTCCTCCCCGCTCTCCTGAACCCCCACCCCCGGCGAGCGAGCGAGCTCCCGCCCTCCCTCGGGGTTTCGCGGGGCAAAACTCACTTTCCGACGGACATTCGGCCCGTCAATCGTCGACCTGACCCTCTGAATCCAGCGCGCAGGCGCATTGCCGGCGCCTGGCCCTGGAGTGGGGTTTGGAGCCGACTGAGCATGCGCGGAAGGCGATTTGCATATTTAAAGGGACACCGCCCCTGAGTTGACTTGTGATTTAAAGGGCCAGCATTTATTGCCCGTCCCTAATTGCACCCTCGCCCAGAGGGCGTTTACGAGCCGACCGCGTCGCCGTGAGGGGGTCTGGAGTCGCACGTCGGCCAGCCCGGGTGAGGATGGCAGATTTCCCTCCCTTCGCAGGAGGGACATCCATTGGTGAACCCACCAGGTGGGCTTTTGCCACATGGTTGTCGTCACCTGCTCCTTCCATGTGCGATTCGCTCGACCGTCCGACCTGCTGAGGACCCCGGCGGGTTCACGCGTGTGACTGCAACTGCTCCGATTCAGCAGTTATTGCTGCCGTTAATGAAATTCAGGACCGATCTTGCCTTGTGAAATCCGTTCGTCCTGCGTTCTCTGTTGTGCTACATAAGCTTGTAAGTCTGGTGGAGATAGTAACGTTTTAAGGCGCAGGATGCTGCACCGCTTTGCTTGTCCTGTCCACTAACCAGGACGGGGCCCTCTTGGAGCATTGCGATAGGTCACCAGATCAGTTCATGTGCCAGTGAACAGTCAGTTTGTGTCAAGTCAGTTTCAATCAGGAAAGAACATAAGAAATAGGAGCAGGAGGAAGACCATTCGGCCCCTCGAGCCTGCTCCGCCATTCGATAAGGTCCTGGCTGATCTTCTGGTGTTTCATTTTTCACTTTCCCGTCTCTCCCCGATAATCTTTGATTCCCTTGCCTGACAAGAATCTCTCTACCTCTGCCGTAATAATATTCCATGACCCCATCTCCACCGCCTTCGGAGGCAGAGAGTTCCAAAGTCACACAACCCTCTGACAGAAAAAAATTCTACTCATCTCTGTCCTAAAAGGGGACCCTTAATTTTAAAACAGTGACCCCCCCCCACCTAGTTCTGCACTCACCCACAAGGAGGAAACATCCTTTCCACGTCCACCTTGTCAAGGATCTTATATACTTCAATAAAGTCACCCCTCACTCTTCTAAACTCCAGTGGAAACAAGCCCAGTCTATCCAACCCTTTCCTCATAAGACAACCCGCTCTTTTCAGGTATCAATCTAGTAAACCTCCTCTGAACCACCTCCAATGCATTTACATCCTTCCTTAAATAAGGAGCCCAAAACTACTCACAGTATTCGAGATGTGGTCTCACCCAACGCCCTGTATAACTGAAGCATAACATCCTTACTTTTATATTCTATCCCTCTCGTCACAAAGGATAGCATTCCATTAGCCTTCTTAAACTGCACCTGCGCACTAACTTTTTGTGACTCATGTACTAGAACACCCAGATCCCTCTGCACCTCAGAATTCTGCAGCCGTTCTCCATTTAAGTAATACTCTGCTTTGTTTTATTCTTCCTGCCAAAGTGAACAATTTCACTTTTTCCCCATTGAACTCCATTTGCCAGGTTTTTGCCCACTCACTCAACCAGTCCGTATCCATTTGCAAGCTCCTTATGTCTTCTTCACCACGTACTTTCCTACCTATCTTTGCATCATCTGTAAATTTAGCTACTACGCCTTCACTCCATTCGTTTAAGTTATTGATATAAGTTGTAGAAAGTGGAGGCCCCAGCACAGACCCCTGTGGGACTCCACTCGTCACATCCTGCCAATCCGAAAAAGATCCATTTATGCTTACTCTCTGTTTCCTGCTAGCCAGCCAATCTTCTATCCATACGATACCCCTTACACCATGAGCTTTTGTTTTCCACAATAACCTTTGATGTGGCACCTTATCAAATGCCTTCTGGAAATCCAAGGGCAGCACGTCTACAGGTTCCCCTTTAGTGTGTTACTCCTTCAAAAAAACTCCCAATAAATGGGTCAAACGTGCTTTTCCTTCCGCGAAATCATGCTGACTCTTTCCGATCGCCTTGAGCTCTTCTAAGTGCCCGGCTATAACCTCCTTGATGATCGATTCTAACGCCTTCCCCAGAACAGATGTCAAGCCAAGTGGCCTATAGTCTCCTGTTTTCTGCCTCCCTCCCTTCTTGAATAGAGGGATTATATTTGCTATTTTCCAGGCTGATGGAACCTTTCCAGAATCTAGCGAATTTTGGATAAATGAACGCCATTGGCCACCTCCTTTGAGACCCTTGGATGTAGCCCTTGGGGGAACCCGGAGACTTGCCAGGCCCCCAACCCCAATCAATGCGCTCGGTACCGTTTCCTTAGTGGTTTCAATCTCACCAAGTCCCTCTCTTTCCACCTCCTTGATTTTCCGCTTTTAATTGCTTCCTCGAGGGGGCAGTTAGGGATGGGCAATAAACGCTGGGCCCAGCCAGCGACACCCACATCCCGTGAATGAATTTTTAAAAAGCGAAAATGTTTTTTTTGTATCTTCTACAGTGGAACACAAGACGCAAAATGGGATTAGAATAGTTCGGTACTTGTTTGACCGGCACAGACTCGATGGGCCGAAGGGCCTTTTCCCTGCGCTGTAGACCCCTATGACTCAAAATATTCGTTCACTTCCTCAGCCATTTCCTTATTATCCACTGTTAACTCCCCACTGTTGCTCTCTTGAGCACCAACGCTCACTTTGCCTCGCCTTTTCCTTTTTAAATGCCTGTCGAAACTCTTGCCGACCATTATCTGGCTCGTTCCATCTCGAAACTTCGCAGGAAGTATCCCAGGGACCGGAAGAGGTCCCCTGTGAATTTGGAAAGGCAGGAAAGCGGCTGCAGTTACCTGACTTTGAATGAAGCAGACTCAGGGAGAATCACAGAATCTCACACGGTGCAGAAGAGAGGCCCTTCGGCCCATCGAGTCTGCACCCGACACCGTGAGAAACGCCTGACCCACCTCCCTAATCCCCCATTGACCAGCACTTGGCCCCCATAGCCTTGAATGTTTATGAGGTGCCAAGTGCTCATCCAGGGACTTTTTAAAGGATGTGAGGCTAACCCGCCTCCACCAGCCTCCCAGGCAGCGCATTCCAGACCCTCACCACCCTCTGGGTAAAACAGTTTTTCCTCATATCCCCCTAAACCTCCTGCCCCTCACCTTGAACTTATGTCCCCTCCGTGACTGACCCTTCAACTAAGGGGAACAGCTGCTCCCTATCCCACCCTGTCCATGCCCCCTCATCATCTTGTACACCTCGATCAGGTCACCCCTCAGTCTTCTCTGCTCCAACGAAAACAACCCAAGTCTATCCAAACCTCTCTTCATCACTTAAATGTTTCATCCCCAGGCAACATCCTGGTGAATCTCTTCTGCACCCCCTCCAGTGCCATCACATCCTTCCTATAATGTGGCGACCAGAACTGCACACAGTACTCCAGCTGTGGCCTCACCAAGGGTCTATACAACTCCAACATCACCTCCCTACTTTTGTAATCTATGCCTCGATTGATAAAGGCAAGTGTCCCATGTGTCTTTTTCACCACCCCCACTAACATGCCCCCTCAGCCTTCAGAGATCTATGGACACACACACGCCAAGGTCCCTTTGTCCCTCAGAACTTCCTAGTGTAGGCCAGGGTGACCCGCAAGGGCAGCCCAGGGTGGGTGACTCCGGGCTGTGGGGCAGAAGGTACCCCCTTTGGGAGCGGTGGCGTGATGCCTGGCACAGCCAAAGAGCTTAAATCCTGCTCGTGCGAAGTGACCTCGGAAGGCGAGATTGAAAACTTGCAAAGATGGGGGTGGGTTGGTGGGTAGGGTGATGGTGGGCGGCAGGTGTGGGGGTTGGGGAGGGGTGGGGTTTTGGGGGGGGAACAGTCGTGGAATCCGCCCGAATTGCATTGACGCCCGGAGAGAACTCCCAAGGGCGAGATCTGCAAAGGAGAAGCTTGGCAACCCTGGTGAGATCGCATCGGGATTATTGTGCACAGTTTCGATCTCCTGACCCATATTTTATTATCCCCCTTTACCATCCCCAACTACTTGCCCTACCCTGCATAATAATAAATGTTCCTGATTGCAATGTTGGCATTTATTTCGAGAGGACTATAATATAAAAGCAGGGATGTGCTGCTGAGGCTTTATAAGGCTCTGGTCAAACCACATTTAGAATATTGTGAGCAATTTTGGGCCCCGTATCTCAAGGAAGGATGTGCTGGCCCTGGAGAGGGTCCAGAGGAGGTTCACGAGAAGGATCCCAGGAATGAAAGGCTTAACATACGAGGAACGTTTGAGGACTCTGGGTCTATACTTGATGGAGTTTAGAAGGATGAGGGGGGGAATCTGATTGAAACTTACAGAATACTGAAAGGCCTGGATAGAGAGGGACGTGGGGAAGATGTTTCCATTAGTAGGAGAGACTCGGACCGGAGGGCACAGCCTCAGAGTAAAGGGAAGACCTTTGAGAACAGAGATGAGGGGAAACTTCTTTAGCCAGAGAGTGGTGAATCGATGGAATTCATTGCCACAGAAGGCTGTGGAGGCCATAGGTCATTGAGTGTATTTAAGACCGAGATAGATAGGTTCTTGATAGGTAAGGGGGATCAAAGGTGACGGGGAGAAGGCAGGAGAATGGGGGTTGAGAAACAGAAATGCAGACTGGGTGACCCGCTTTGCGGAACACCTTCGGTCTGTCCGCAACCATGACCCAGACCTCCCTGTCGCTTGCCATTTCAACACTCCACCCTGCTCTCACGCCCACATGTCCGTCCTTGGCCTGTCTGCAATGTTCCAGTGAAGCTCAACGCAAACTGGAGGAACAGCACCTCATCTTCCGACTAGGCACTTTACAGCCTTCCGAACTGAACATTGAGTTCAACAATTTCAGATCATGAACTCTCTCCTCCATCCCCACCCCCTTTCCAATTCCCCCCCCCCTTTTTTTCCAATAATTTATATAGATTTTTCTTTTCCCCTACTTCCATTATTTTTAAATGTATTTCCATCCATTGTTTTATCTCTACCTTTTAGCCTTTTTCGATTCCTTCCCCACACCCCACTCCCACTAATGCTATCTGTACCTTGCTCGTCCTGCTTTCTACCCTTAATTAGCACATTCCTTTAGATAACATCCTCACCTTCAACACCTCTTTGTCCTTTTTGTCTGTGACATCTTTTGGTTATCTCCACCTATCACTGGCCCTCTATCCAGCTCTTCTTGTCCCACCCACCCCCACTTAAACCAGCTTATATTTCACCCCTTTTCTATTTTTCCATATTTCTGTTGAAGGGTCATTCGGACTCGAAACGTTAACTGTGCTCCTCTCCGCAGATGCTGCCAGACCTGCTGAGTTTTTCCAGGTATTTCTGTTTTTGTTTTGATCTTACATTGCCTCTGCCCTCTACACATGAAAACCACCATCGCTAATATCCAGCCCATCTCATTGAATGTAAATTCTCATTGTATCACCAGCCCCTTTGAACTCCACCTCTTCTAACAATAAAGCCCCTTTCATAGCACCAATTTTATTCGTGATATAAACATATTGCTTGGTCTCCGCTAGCTAGGTGCAAGATTTCACCCCACTTCTCGAATACTCCATTCAAAAAATTCAAATGCACACCTACCTCACTGTTTACACCTCAGAACTTGTACCCATCGAAGCACCCAGACTGACCTATTGTACCGAAACCAGATGGAACACAAAGACTGCGTGCGGACAATTGAAAGCCGAACGCGGTAATAAAAGTGGATTCGTACCCCATACCACGGTTGGAAGGTTGCATCGAGAAAGTGGGACAATCGCAATTTATCACAAAGGTTGACTTGCTCAAAGGGTATTGGCAGGTACCATTTGCTGGAGAGAGCAGAGATATCGGCTTTTGTAACGCCAATTGAGACACACCCACAGACTAAACCTCTATTTTAAAAGAAAAATATTTTCCAATAATATGACATGCATTAATGTATATTAATGACATCCCCCTCCTTATCAAAAAATGAACCACCGTAATGCTAAAAGGCAGCTTCATTTTAATAACCCATCTCACACTATCTCCTATACTTATTACAATACCAGATGCATGCGTTGGCATAACAATATTTATATACAAGTCCTTGGGCATCAACAGAAATCACTCCAGTTCAGTGTCCAGGGTTTTAAAAATGTCCAATTTTCCTTAAACTCTTGATAACGCATCTGCGAACAGATCTTCTCTTCCACCAACATGTACAATCCACAGATTACATGGTTGTAACGACAGACTCCAACTGAAAAGCCTTGCACTTTTGTCTGGAAATTTGTCCAAAAAACTGCCAAGGATTATGGTCTGTATAAACAGATGAATTATTTGCAACGTAAATTTCAAAATGCTGCAACGCTAACACCAAACCCAAAGTCTCTTTTCCGATCGTCGAACATCTCCTCTGTTGTACGTTCAGCTTCTGTGAAAAATTACCCTATATCGGTTTTACAATTCTCCAGTGCCGTCCTCTTGTAACAGTACGGCCCCGATGCCTATATCGCTCGCGCCAACGGCCGTCTTGAATTGCTCGGCATAATTGGGCACTGCCAGTACTGGTGTCGTCGTTGATACGGTTCTCAAACTATCGAATGACTTCTGACACTCCAGTGCCCATTGAAACTTCTTGTGTCCTTTTTAATAATTCAGTCAGTGGACTAGGCACTTGGCTAAGATTCGGTACAAATTTCCAGTAAAACCCACTCATGCCCAGAAATCTCAAAACTCCTCGTTTTGTTGTAGGCCCTGGGAAATCCACGATAGCCTTGACTTTCGCACCCCTCGGAGCCACCTCACCACGTCCGATGGTACGGCCTAGATGCGTAACTTGCGCTTTTGCACATTCACTTTGAGCCGAGTTCATCGCCAGATTAGCTTCTTGTAGTCGAGTAAATAATTCTTCCAGTTGCTGTAAATGCTCCTCCCACGTCTGACTGGAAACGATTAGACCATCAATATAAACAGCACAGTTGCTCAGACCCGCAATTACTTTGAAATGTCGCAGGTGTATTCTTCATACCGAATGGCATGACTTTTAACTGACATAGTCCGTTTGGCATCACAAAAGCCGATATCTCCTTTGCTCTCTCCGGCAACGGTACCTGCCAATCTCCTTTTAGCAAGTCAACCTTTGTGATAAATTTCGATTGTCCCCCTTTCTCGATGCAATCTCCCAACCGTGGTACGGGATATGAATCTGCTCTTGTCACCGCATTCAGCTTTCGATTGTCCACACGCAGTCTTTGTGTTGCACCCGGTTGGGGTACCAGTACAACAGGCAAACTCGAGTTACTGCAACTAGACTCAATTATATCATTTTGAAGCACAAAACCAATTTCTCTTTCTGCTTGTGATAACTTTGCCGGGTTTAATCTATAAGGACGGTGCCTTATTGAAGATGATATTTCTATACATACATCATGTAAGCCTACAACTGTCTCCACAGGAACCAAAGTGAAAAGAACCTCGTTTTGGATTCGGAAGGTGAAAGTGCTTTGCCTGGTGCCTGGTTAAGTCTATGGGTTGCTGTTGCCTTAACGGAGATTAGTTTGGGAATTTGTTGAAAGTTATGAGAGTCGTAATTTGTAGCCATGTGTATATATAGTTTAACCTGTGTAAATGAATAAAATGTTTCAATTAGTTTAATGTAAAACCTCATAAGACAACCCGCCCATTCCAGGTATTAGCCTGGTAAACCTTCTCTGAATTGCTTCCAATGCATTTACATCCTTCCTTAAATAGGGTAACCAATACTGTACACAACACTCCAGATGTGGTCTCACCAGTGCCCTGTACAACTGAAGCATAACCTCCCTACTTTTATGTTCAAGTCCCTTCACAATAAACAATATCGTTCTATTATCTTTCCTAATTACTTGCGCTGCGTGCGTGCTAGCCTTTTGCAATTCATGCACTAGGACACCCAGATCCCTCTGCACCTCAGAGCTCTGCAATCTCTCACCATTTAGATAATACGCTTCATTCTAACCTTCTGTGATTCATGCACTAGTACACCCAGATCCCTCAGCATCTCAGAACTCTGCAATCTCTCATCATTTAGATAATAGGCTCTCCTCTTTCATTCTTCCAGGCAAAATGGACCCAATTTCACGTTTTCCCCACACGATACTCCATTGGCCAGATCTTTGCCCACTCGCTTAACCTTATCCACATCATTTTGTAGCCTCTTTATGTCCCCTTCGCGCCTTACTTTCCTACCTACCGTCGTCACATCAGCAAACTTGGCAACCATCCCTTCCTCCAAGTCATTTGTATCAATGGCAAAGAGCTGACGGCCGACGCAGCACTTGAGCCCTGGGGCACACCACCTGTTACATGTGGCCTGTACAAGTGCTGCACAACAATATTGGCTTTGCTTTGCTCTGTTTGGCTCTGTTTAACTCTGTTTGGCTCTGTCTGGCTCTGTTTGGTTCTGTCTGGCTCTGTTTGGCTCTGACCTGCTCTGTTTGCTTCTGTTTTGCTCTGTTTGGCTCTGTTTTGCTCTGTTTGGCCCTGTTTGCCTCTGTTTTGCTCTGTTTGGCTCTGTTTGTCTCTGTCTGGCTCTGTTTGCCTCTGTCTGGCTCTGTTTGCCTCTGTTTTGCTCTGTTTGCCTCTGTTTTGCTCTGCTTGCCTCTGTTTTGCTCTGTTTGCCTCTGTTTTGATCTGTTTGCCTCTGTTTTGCTCTGTTTGCCTCTGTTTTGCTCTGTTTGCCTCTGTTTGGATCTGTTTGCCTCTGTTTTGCTCTGTTTTGCTCTGTTTACCTCTGTTTGCCTCTGTTTTGATCTTTTTGCCTCTGTTTTGCTCTGTTTGTACAACTTCTGCACAACAATAAAAATAAATAAATCAAAGCAACCAAGCTTTATTCATTTTAATGGGAGCTAAACACCAGCACTATTGATGGCTCTGAGCCCGAAGAAAGTAGAGGGCGAGCTGCAATATAACATGGGAAAGCCATTGGCGTGAAGTGAACCAACAGGGTCAATGGTAAGACACTAGCCAAGTGTTACATGGTGGCAGCGAGGAGGTGGGGCCAGCGTAGGGTCCCGCCCCCCTCCCAGCTGCCAATGGTTGGAGGACCCGGGCCGCCTCGCGCGGTATGACCGGCGCCGCCCCCTTTCTTTCCCATCGAGCTCCGCCCCGCTCTGCTGCCATTGGCTGAAGGACCCACGCGGGTCCGTCGAGCACCGTCCCCTTTCGGCCCCACCCATTCGAGCCACGCCTCCATTGGTTGAAGGACCCGTGCCGCCTGCGCGGGGTCTCGCCGAGCACCGCCCCACCCATTCGAGCCACGCTTCGCACTGCTGCCATTGGTTGAAGGGCGCGTGTCGCCGCGCGGTGTCCCGCCGAACACCGCCCCCTTCTTGCCACACCCATTCGAGCCACGCCTCCCTCTGCTGCTATTGGTTGAAGGACACGTGCAGCCCGTGCGGTGTCCCGCCGAGCACCGCCCCCTATCTGCTCCATCCATTCGAGCCACGCCTCGCTCTGCTACCATTGGTTGAAGGGCCCGTGCCGCCCGCCGAGCACCGCCCCCTTTCTGCCGAATCCATTCGAGCCACGCCTCGCTCTGCTGCCATTGGCTGAACGACGCGTGCTCCCTGCCCCAGCACAGACTGGAGCCCCGCCCCCTCAGCTGCTATTGGTTGAAGGGCCCCCCGGTGCCGCCAGCGCCAACCTCCGGGGCTTCCCATTGGTCAGAATCCACGTCAATCAGGAGGCGGACCCGCCCCGCCCCCTCAGCGACGCCACGTGAGCGCGCGGCGCGGCTTCCGTTGGTTCAACGGCCGCGCAGCGGGGGGAGGGGTGAGAGAAGACGCTTCGCCGCCGGGACTCTACAGGTCTGGCATTTTATGTGAATTTAATTTCTTTATCGTTAGTCATTTCTTTCTCGCCGGTCCACGTCTCTCCGAGGAAGTTGTTTCCTCTGCCCTCGCCCGCTCAGATTTTCAACGGGCGACGGCGAGTGTCGCGCATGCGTTGTGCCCAACGACTAGGGGGGGGGGGGGGCGGAAGAGAGGCACCTGCGCAGTGAGGCCGGGTCTGGGGCGCTTGCGTAGTGAGGCGGGACCAGCGGCGCCTGCGCGTTGAGCTAAGGACCCGGGGTGCGCCTGCGCAGTAGCGGCCGCCGCTAGCTGAATAGAGCGGTTTCTGAGGCGCGTGGCATTGTGGGTAACTCGACCGCCATTAACGCCCCCTTCTCCAACACCCCCTTCTCCATCCTGAGCCTTTTCATTATTCGTCGACGGGATTGTTCTACAATCGGATTACACAGGATTTTTTTTTTTTCTCTTATTAACTCACGGGGATGTGAGCCACGTTGGCCGGGCCCATCTCTAATTGCCCCCTTGAGAAGGTGGTGGTGAGCTGCCTTCTTGAACCGCTGCAGTCCCCTGTGGTGTAGGTACACCCACAGCGCTGTTAGGGAGGGAGTTCCAGGATTTTGTCCCTGTGGTGTAGGTACACCCACTCCCCACGACACATTACGGCGACACTTTCATGTTTGCGGGGGGTGGTGGCACGAGCCATAAAGTCCCATGCCTTCTCCCCGTAACCCCGCACATTCTCCCTTTCCGGATAACAATCCGCTTCCCTCTCGCTCGCCTCCAATGAACCTGCCCCCAACCTCACCCCCCAACACTCTCAGACAGCGCCTTCCAGACCCGGACCACTCGCTGCGTGAAAAAGTTTCTCCTCGTGTTTACCGATCGCCTCGAACCCCGCGTCCCTCCGCTTCCGCATCCTCCCGCCAACGGGAACGGTTTGATTGTGGGGCGGGGGTGGAGGGAGCCTGAAAGGGGCGAGGGTGGGGCAGGGTGGGCCGGTCGTCCTGTACTCAAACTGCACGCCCGCCACCGGGTCTGACGCGTGCCCAGGAGCGGCCGAAGAACGCGGCCTTGCCCCAGGTGCGCCCAGGAACGGGTCAAACCGGAAACCCGGGGTGAAGCGCGTCCCTGGGAAAGCCCGGGTCATGGTGACAGGTATGAGCAGGGAGAATGCAGAAGGAGGGCCACGCTTGGCCTTTTCCCCGTCCCCCTCCTTCAGGTCATACGAACGTACGAGATACGGAGCAGGAGTAGGCCACAGGAGGAGCAGGGGGTTTATCCAGTTCCCTCTTGAATGCCTAACGAGCGACACCCAACACCTTATGACGAGTTCCACTCTCCCGCCTTCTCCCCATAAACCTGAACGTTCTTCCTTTCCGGATAACAACCCAATCTATCCCAAGTTTTCTTTTTAATTCACTCTTCCGCGTGATGCAAGCGCCGCTGGCAAGGCCGGCATTTGTTTGCCTGTCCCTAATTGCTTCTTGAACTGAGCGGCTTGCTTCTGCCATTTCAGAGGGGCAGTTAAGAGTCAGCCACGTCGCTGTGGGATCTGGAGTCACATGTAGGCCAGACCAGGTAAGGACGGCAGATTTCCCTCCCCTGAAGGACGTGAGTGAACCAGATGGGGGTTTTTTAACGACAATCGACGCTAATTGTCGTGGTCACCATCACTGAGGCTAACTTTATAATTCCAGATGAATTAATGAGTAAATCCGCAATTATAAAACTAGTCTCGGCGATGGCAGCCAGGACAACTATCGTAAAAACGACAAAGGTTCATAATGTCCTTTAGGGAAGCAACTATAAACCAGGAAATGAAAGTGGGGAAGGAAGTCAGGAAAAACTACAGCCACCAGAGAAGTGGTACTGAGCAAGTTGTGGACTGACCAGAGCCCAGGTCCTGATGGACTTCACCCTAGGGTCTTAAAAGAAGTGTCCAGTGAGATAATTGATGCATTGGTTTTAGTTTTCCAAAGCTCCCTAGATTCGGGGAAGGTCCCATTAGATTGGAAGATTAAAAAATGTAACTCCGTTATTCAAAATTGGGGAGAGAGAGAGAAAGCGGGAAACTACAGGCCAGTTAGCTTAACATCTGTCATGGGGAAAATGCTAGAAGCTGTTGTTAAAGATGTTATAGCAGGGCACTTGGATAAGCTCACGGTCATCAGGCAGAGTCCACATGGTTTTGTGAAAGGGAAATCGTATTTAGCCGACTGATTGGGGTTATTTGAGGAAGTAACATGTGTTTGCAGATTAGGGGGAACCGGTGGATGTACTGTACTTAGATTTCCAGAAGGCATTTGATAAAGTGCCACATCAAAGGTTATTGTGGACAATAAAAGCACGTGGTGCCGGGGGTAACATATTAGCCTGGATGGAAGATTGGCTGGCTAACAAGGAGCAGAGAGTAGGCATAAATGGGTCTTTTTCAGGTTGGCAGGATGTAATGAGTGGTGTGCCACAGGGATCAGCGCTGGGACCTCAACTGTTTACAATTTATACAAATGACTTGGATGAAGGGATGGATGGGGGATGGTTGCCAAATTTTCTGATGACACAAAGACAGGTAGGAAAGTAAGCTGTGAAGACGACATAAGGAGGCTACAAAAAGATATAGGCAGGTTAAGTGAGTGGGCAAAGATCTGGCAAGTGGAGCATAATGTGGGAAAATGTGAAATTGTCCAATTTTGGCAGGAAGAATAAAAGGGAAACATATTATCTAAATGGTGAGAGATTGCAGAGCTCTGAGATGCAGAGGGATCTGGGTGTCCTAGTGCATGAATCCAGAAGGTTAGTATGAAGCGTATTATCTAAATGGTGAGAGATTGCAGAGCTCTGAGGTGCAGAGGGATCTGGGTGTCCTAGTGCATGAATCACAGAAGGTTAGTGTGAAGCGTATTATCTAAGCGGTGAGAGATTGCAGAGCTCTGAGGTGCAGAGGGATCTGGGTGTCCTAGTGCAGGAATCACAGAAGGTTAGTATGAAGCGTATTATCGAAATGGTGAGAGATTGCAGAGCTCTGAGGTGCAGAGGGATCTGGGTGTCCTAGTGCATGAATCACAGAAGGTTAGTATGAAGCGTATTATCTAAGTGGTGAGAGATTGCAGAGCTCTGAGGTGCAGAGGGATCTGGGTGTCCTAGTGCATGAATCACTAAAGGCCGGTTTGCAGGTACAGCGGGTCATTAGGAAAGCTAATAGAAAGTTATCATTTATTGTGAGGGGGAATTGAATATAAAAGTAGAGAGGTTATGCTTCAGTTGTACAGGGCAGTGGTGAGACCACATCTGGAGTGTTGTGTACAGAGTTGGTCTCCTTATTTAAGGAAGGATGTAAATGCGTTGGAAGCAGTTCAGAGAAGGTTTACCAGACTAACACCAGGAATGAGTGTGTTGTCTTATGAGGGAAGGTTGGACAGGTTAGGTTTGTATCCGCTGGAGTTCAGAAGAGTGAGAGGCGACTCGATTGAAACCTTTAAGATCCTGAGGGAGTCTTGGACAGGGTGGGATGTGGAGAGGATGTTTCCTCTTGTGGGAGAATCTAGAACGAGGCGGGGGGTCACTGCTTAAAAATAAGGGGTCACCCATTTAGGACAGAGATGAGGAGAAATGTTTTCACCCAGAGGGTGGTGAATGTTTGGAACTCTCTTACCCAAAAGGTGGTGGGAAGCGGAGTCTTGGAATATTTTGAAGGCAGAGGTGGATAGATTCTGGGTAAGCAAGGGGGTGAAAGGTTATCAAGGGATAGGTGGGTGCAGATTTCAGGTGACTATCAGATCAGCCATGACCTTATTGAAAGGGGGAGCAGGGCTCGAGGGGCCGAGTGGCCTCCTCCTGCTCCTTGTTCGTATGTTTGTGAATCTGCCGCCCTCACCCGGTCTGGCCTACATGTGACTCCAGCCCCACAGCGACGTGTCCGATTCTTAACATCCCCCCCCATCGAAATGGCCGAGCGAGCCCGCTCAGCTCGAGGGGCTGTTAGGGACGGGCAACAAACGCTGGCCGAGCCGGCGACGCCCACGCGAGGGAACAAAGGGGGAACGAGCTCTCTCCTCACTGACGGTAACGATTGGTTTTGTAGGAGATGAGGAGGCGGGCACTCGCGGGACGGCGAGCTGAAGCGACCGCCGCCCGGACCAGACAGGCTTGCTCGAAGATCGGTGAACCACGGGATTCGGGGACGGCCTGCCCGCCAGAAAAGATGTCCGACTTTGGAGAGACGGTGTGACACGCGGAGAGAGAGAGAGAGAGAACGTCGAGCGGTGACACAGCCTGGACACATCACTTTCGGGCAGGACGAGATTGCAACAGTGGGGAGAGGTTGCGTGTGCGCGTGTGTGTGTGAGTGCGTGTGCATGTGTGTGTGAGCGAGTGTTGAGCGTGCACGTGTGTGTGAGCACATGTGTGTGAGCATGTATGTGTGAGCATGAGTTCATGTGAGCGTGAGTGTGAGTTCATGTGAGTGTGTGTGTGTGTGTGTGTATGTGAGCGTACACGTGTGTGTGAGCGGGTGTGTTTGTGAGCGTGCACGTGTGTGTGAGCGGGTGTGTGTGTGTGAGCGTGCACGTGTGTGTGAGCGGATGTGTGTGTGAGCGGGTGTGTGTGTGAGCGTGCACGTGTGTGTGAGCGGGTGTGTGTGTGAGCGAGCATGTGTGTGTGAGCACGTGTGTGTGTGAGCGTGAGTTCATGTGAGCGTGTGTGTGAGCATGTGCGTGTGTGTGAGCACGTGTGTGTTCATGTGAGTGTGTGTGCATGCGTGTGTGAGCGTGTGTGTGTGTGTGTGAGCGTGTGTGTGTGTGTGTGAGCGTGTGAGCTGTGTCCTCGGGGCGATGGCAGGCAGCGCGGGTGCTGGTGCGGCTGAGGGGCCGTTCAGGTGCTCGCAGTGCGGGAAGGGCTTCAGCCGCTCGTCCAACCTGCTGACCCACCAGCGGGTCCACACCGGCGAGCGGCCCTTCGCCTGCCCCCTGTGCGGCAAGGACTTCGCCCAGTCCTCCCACCTGCTGAGGCACCGGCGGGTCCACACGGGCGAGAGGCTCTTCCCCTGCTCCCTGTGCGGCAAGCGCTTTGCCCAGTCCTCCCACCTGCTGCGGCACCAGCGGGTCCACGCCGGCTCGGGGCCCCGGGTCTGCCCCGAGTGCGGGCGGCGTTTCACCGGCCCCGGCGAGCTGGAGTCCCACCGGCGGGCGGCCCACCCCTCCGCCCGGCCCTTCGAGTGCTCGTCCTGCGACCAGCGCTTCTCCCGCTCCTACGACCTGCTGGCCCACCAGCGGGTCCACACCGGGGAGCGGCCCTTCGCCTGCCCCGTCTGCGGCAAGCGCTTTGCCCAGTCCTCCTACCTGACCACGCACCGGCGCACCCACACGGGCGAGCGGCCCTTCCAGTGCCCCGTGTGCGGGCGGAGATTCGCCGACTCGTCCAACCTGGCCTCGCACCGACGCACCCACCCGGAGGCAGCGGCCCTTTAAGAGCTGGGAAAAGAGGCTGTTTCCCAGCTCCCGGCCGGGCACGCTATTCCTCGTCCCTTCCAATGGCGCGAGAGTGCCCCCCGGCTCGATTACGGACCACAGGTGACACCTTTCGATGAATAATGCCAAAAACGGGAGGCCTGTTTGCCAAAGCGTTCTGACAAATGCCAGAATACCAAATTTCAGACAGTTGGGAGCACCGTGTATGGTTCCAGTCTCCGTATCACACTGGGAGCACCGTGTACAGTTCCGGTCTCCGTATCGCACCGGGAGCACCGTGTACAGTTCCGGTCTCCGTATCGCACCGGGAGCACCGTGTACAGTTCCGGTCTCGGTATCGCACCGGGAGCACCGTGTACAGTTCCGGTCTCCGTATCACACTGGGAGCACCATGTACAGTTCCGGTCTCCGTATCACACTGGGAGCACCGTGTACAGTTCCAGTCTCTGTATCGCACTGGGAGCACCATGTACAGTTCCGGTCTCCGTATCGCACCGGGAGCACCGTGAACAGTTCCGGTCTCCGTATCGCACTGGGAGCACCGTGTACAGTTCCGGTCTCCGTATCACACCGGGAGCACTGTGTACAGTTCCGGTCTCCGTATCACACTGGGAGCACCGTGTACAGTTCCGGTCTCCGTATCGCACTGGGAGCACCGTGTACCGTTCCGGTCTCCGTATCACACCGGGAGCACTGTGTACAGTTCCGGTCTCCATATCGCACTGGGAGCACCGTGTACAGTTCCGGTCTCTGTATCGCACAGGGAGCACCGTGTACAGTTCCTGTCTCCGTATCGCACTGGGAGCACCGTGTACCGTTCCGGTCTCCGTATCACACCGGGAGCACTGTGTACAGTTCCGGTCTCCGTATCGCACTGGGAGCACCGTGTACAGTTCCGGTCTCTGTATCGCACAGGGAGCACCGTGTACAGTTCTGGTCTCCGTAGCGCACCGGGAGCACCGTGTACAGTTCCGGTCTCCGTATCACACCGGGAGCACCATGTACAGTTCCGGTCTCCGTATCACACTGGGAGCACCGTGTACAGTTCCAGTCTCCGTATCACACCGGGAGCACCGTGTACAGTTCCGGTCTCCGTATCGCACCGGGAGCACCGTGTACAGTTCCGGTCTCCGTATCACACTGGGAGCACCGTGTACAGTTCCAGTCTCCGTATCACACTGGGAGCACCGTGTACAGTTCCGATCTCCGTATCGCACCGGGAGCACTGTGTACAGTTCCGGTCTCCGTATCACACCGGGAGCACCGTGTACAGTTCCGGTCTCCGTATTGCACCGGGAGCACTGTGTACAGTTCCGGTCTCCGTATCGCACTGGGAGCCCCGTGTACAGTTCCGGTCTCCATATCACACTGGGAGCACCATGTACAGTTCCGGTCTCCGTGTCACACTGGGAGCACCGTGTACAGTTCCGGTCTCCGTATCACACCGGGAGCACTGTGTACAGTTCCGGTCTCCGTATCACATTGGGAGCACCGTGTACAGTTCCGGTCTCCGTATCACACTGGGAGCACCGTGTACAGTTCCGGTCTCCGTATCACACTGGGAACACCGTGTACAGTTCCGGTCTCCGTATCACATTGGGAGCACCGTGTACAGTTCCGGTCTCCGTATCACACTGGGAACACCGTGTACAGTTCCGGTCTCCGTATCACATTGGGAGCACCGTGTACAGTTCCGGTCTCCGTATCACACTGGGAGCACCGTGTACAGTTCCGGTCTCCGTATCGCACTGGGAGCACCGTGTACAGTTCCGGTCTCCGTATCACACTGGGAGCACCGTTCTGCAGCGTGCAGGGTTGGGAGGTTGTGATTGACATGAGCTGCGGACCAATCAGAAGGGATGAAACGGTGGCAGCCGGCCAGTCCAAGTGAGGCTGCTGGTCCTCCAACCAATAGTGTTGCAGAGTGGGGGGGGCGGGGGCGGGACCTGGACTGGTGACGTTAGTGGGTGCAAGTCACTCCCTCCCTCCCTCCCTTTTCCCATTGTCTGAGGAAGTTCCAGAAGGGGCAGTCTGGGTCTGGGGTAAGGCCCTGATAGGGGTTGTGGGCTTTCGTTTAGTGTAAATTCTTTTGACCAAGATAATTGACTGAGATGCCCTGCAGGAACTCGCCAAGGCTCCTTCGACAGCACCTTCCAAACTCACGACTGCTACCATCTAGAAGGATAAGGGCAGCAGACACATGGGGAACACCCACCACCTGGAAGTTCCCCCTCCGAGCCCCTCACCATTCCGACTTGGAAATATATCGGCCATTCCTTCACTGTTGCTGGGTCAAAATCCTGGAGCTCCCTCCCTAACAACACTGTGGGTGTACCTACACCACAGGGACAAAATCCTGGAACTCCCTAACAGCGCCGTGGGTGTACCTACACCACAGGGGACAAAATCATGGAACTCCCTCCCTAACAGCGCCGTGGGTGTACCTACACCACAGGGGACTGCAGCGGTTCAAGAAGGCAGCTCACCCACCACCTTCTCAAGGGGCAATTATGGAAGGGCAATAAATGTTGGGCCCGGCCCAGCGACGCCCACATCCCGTCAATGAACCAAGGAAAGAATGCATTACTTTCAATAAAATGGCATCAAGGAGCCCGAGCAAAACTGGAGTCAATGGGAATCAGGGGGAAAATTCTCTGCTGGTTGGAGTCATACCAAGCACAAAGGAAGATGGTTGTGGTTGTCGGAGGTCAGACATCTCAGCTCCAGGACATCACTGCAGGGTTCCTCAGGGTTAGTGTCCTCGGCCCAACCATCTTCAGTTGCTTCATCAATGACCTTCCTTCCATCAGAAGGTCAGAAGTGGGGATGTTCGCTGATGGTTGCACAATGTTCAGCACCATTCACGACTCCTCAGATACTGAAGCAGCCCTGTGTCCAAATGCAGCAAGACCTGGACAATATCCAGGCTTGGGCTGACAAGTGGCAAGTAACATTCACGCCACACAAGTGCCAGGCAATGACCATCTCCAACAAGAGAGAATCCAATCATCGCCCCCTTGACATTCAATGGCATTTCCATCGCTGAATCCTCCCCACTATCAACATCTTGGGGGTTACCATTGACCAGAAACTGTACTGGACCAGCCATATAAATACTGTGGCTACAAGAGCAGGTCAGAGGCTGGGAATCCTGCGGAGAGTAACTCACCTCCTGACTCCCCAAAGCCTGTCCACCATCTACAAGGCACAAGTCAGGAGTGTGATGGGATACTCCCCACTTGCCTCGATGAGTGCAGCTCCCACAACACTCAAGAAGCTCGACACCGTCCAGGACAAAGCAGCCCCCGCTTGATCGGCACCCCATCCACAAACATTCACTCCCTCCACCACCGACGCACAGTAGCAGCAGTGTGTGTACCATCTACAAGATGCACTGCAGCAACTCGCCAAGGCTCCTTCGACAGCACCTTCCAAACCCACGACTGCTACCATCTAGAAGGACAAGGGGAGCAGACACTTGGGGAACACCCACCACCTGGAAGTTCCCCTCCGAGCCCCTCACCATCCCGACTTGGAAATATATCGGCCGTTGCTTCACTGTCGCTGGGTCAAAATCCTGGAACTCCCTCCCTAACAGCGCTGTGGGTGTACCTACACCACATGGACATAATCCTGGAACTCCCTCCCCAACAGCGCTGTGGGTGTACCTACACCACAGGGACAAAATACTGAAACTCCCTCCCTAACAGCGCCGTGGGTGTACCTACACCACAGGGTCAAAATCCTGGAACTCCCTCCCTAACAGTGCCGTGGGTGTACCTACACCACAGGGACAAAATCCTGGAACTCCCTCCCTAACAGCGCCGTGGATGTACCTACACCACAGGGGACTGCAGTGGGTCAGGAAGGCAGCTCACCCACCACCTTCTCGAGGGGCAATTAGGGATTGTCAATAAATGCTGGGCCCGGCCAGCGACCCCCACATGCCGTAAACAAATAAAAAAATATTGCTTTACATTTAATAAAATGGGGGGAAAAGATGCTTTAATTGATCATCGAAACTGCAACTTTCTATATTCTACTAAACAACTCGTCGGTTTGTAGTCCAAACGTGAGTTTTGCAGAACGGAGAGACGTGTCACCAAATTTCTTTTTGCCTTGCACTCACGAGGACAAATGCAAGAACGCCAAATTTTGAACTCTCACAACAATTTATACCGCTGGAGAAAAGGGTGCCGATTGGTTGACAAGCTGACTCTGACTGGCCGGGAGGCATTGCCGCGGAGGAAGTAATGGGGAGCTGTACGCTCCCCGGGCTCCTGGGTAATTCATAAAAATGCCCCGGGGAATGGGTCCCTGCGTATGCATGTAGGCCTCTTTCTCTCTTGGGCAACGTGTCTCTCATTTCGATGTTATTCCAAAAGTCATGTCCTCTATTACAAATTGCGGGCACAAGAGGCGGCCCACTCAGTCTCTCCCTCCGCTTGTTCCACCACCCTTTGGTGAGACGGTGGCTGATCAGCCATCCATGTTCGCATACCCATATCCCTCAGTATCTTTTGATTATCCAGAAAATCCACCCACCTTTGAATTTAAAATCAATCGATCCAGCCTCAATTGCCGTTTGCGGAAGGGTGCTCCAAGCTTCTACCTCCCTTGGTGTGCGGAAGCGATTCCTCATTTCACTCCTGCAGGGTCTGGCGCTAATTTTTAAGACTCTGTACCCCTCCCCCCACAGCAAAGTGCTCTGACCCCTCCCCAGCCAGAGGAGAGAGGATAGATTGGGTGAAACTCGCCGCTCCCCTTCGTATCTTGAAAAGCTCAATCAAACCAGCTCTCAGCCGTCTCAATTCCAGGGAATACATCCCTACTCCCTCCAAGGCCAGCATATCCTCCCTAAGGAATAATCAGCTCTCACCCGGAAGGTTACTCAGTACTGGTCTGGAGCGTCGGCCGAGATATTAGGCTCACTCACCACCTTCCAACCTGCTGCAGACTGAGCTGCAGCCAATACTGCAAGAGCCCCACACACAGCTTGTCGTGCCTTCTGAACCTTCAAATAACCGTGCAGGCAGTAGCAAGGCTCCCTCCCTCGGCTCAACGCACTTGCTGAAGCTTTTAAGAAAACCCGAAGGGAGCTTCCAAGTTGGCACGCTCTCGCCTCCCTTGAACTAGCCCCCACCCCCCCACCACCGCCTAACTTGATCAGTACGAATTCAGCGAACGGTATTCCGGCCGCCAAAGCTGTGAGAGGCACAGCGTGTTTTTAAGCTGTGCCGACGTGCGAGACACGCGTATCAAACAGCCCAGGTTACGGTGGAGGGCTGAGACTTTCAAGTGGCACGTTAAATGGAATAATCTCACACCGTGAATATACACTAAATAGTGCAATTTTAAAAACGGTACAGGAACTGAGGGACCAGCGAGCTGTCTTATATACATTGTCGCGAATCCTTCAATGATGGAAAATGGTTGACCTTCACGGGCGGAGAACATTCTGGAAGAATTTGTGTGTTTTTTTTTAAAAGACGCTGCCCCTTAAAGGGCCGACGCTCGGACCCTGGTGGTCGCCGCTGCTCCTGGAGGAGACGACGTTTCGCGGGAAAAGGTCATTAAGCAGTTTGAAAGAAGCTGGAGGCCTCTTGACCCTGGCAGACTGTTTACAAAAGGGTCACAGGGTGGTTTATCGTTTCAAATGCTGGTTGGCTGGGTTTTTGCTTCTGGGGAGAAAACGAGAAGGACCAACTGCTTGAGTAAAGAAGACAGCGGCAGCTCCAGACCCAGTCCCAAAGCAGAGCGCGAAAGGAAGTCGCTCCGAAATGGCTCTTAGCTTCTGAAATCGACTGACTGCGAGCTTTCCTCGAGTCCGCCTGGAAGGCGGGGCAAGAGTCATCGACTGTTTCGCAGACCCGCGCTGAGAGGCCAACAGTACAACCCGGATGCCATTTCATGGACTCCACTATCTATTCTTTGTCCCCCACCTTATGAACAATTGACTTTTAATCTTTTGGCAGAATTTCTCGTGCGTGTGAGAGTTAGGGTATTTAGAAAGAGTAATTGTTATACTTTCACATTTCTTACTGTTTGTTAATAAGCCTGGTCTTTCTACTTGACAAGTCTGGTTTTGTAATAAACGCACTTTTGTTGTTTATTGAAGAAACCCGGGCATTGAGTGCTCATTCTGAGATTAAATTGAGGAGGGGGCGGGGGGGTGGGGGGGGGGGGGTGGCATGTAGAGCGCTGATTTGGCCATTGTAGCGAGCTGGAGAAATCACTTAAATATATATGTTGTGTCCCATGGAGTAGTGGGACTAGAGACAGACAGTGCACTCGTCCCATCTGGGTCAGAGCAAGGCATCCCTGCTGATGGACAGGTCGAGAAGGTGGACCTGGGCTGAGTCAAAGTTCAGCGGGAATAGTGGTAGCTGGACAATGGGCTGCCTTCAAATGGGCACAGTCAAGGTATATTCGCTCAGGTGCGGCAGGGGCAAACAAAGCCAGAGTTCCCTCCATGACCAAAGACACAGAAATTGAGATAAAGAAGAAAAAGTGTGGCTGTGACTGATGTCAAAGGGGGGGAAAATACAATTGAGAACCAGGCTGAATGTAGAAAGTTCAGAGTGGAGTGAAAAAGCAATTAAGTGAAGCAAAGAGGGAGCGTGAAAAGAGACTGGCAGCTAACATGAAATGGAATCCCAAAGCCTCCTACAGGCACATAAATAGTAAGAGGGTGGGTAAAAGGAGGAGTTGGGCCAAAAAAAGCGGACTTACACATGGAGGTAGGGGACCTAGCTGAGGTATTCACCAAGTCTTCACCAAGGAAGAAGATGCTACCCAGGTCACGGTGAAAGAGGAGGAAATTCAATCACGAGAAGGGTTTAGGATTGAGGCGGACAAGGTATTGGACAGGCTACCTATACTTGAAATGAACAAGACCGCCGGGACCGGATGAGATGCATCCAAGGATACTGAAGGAAGTGGGAGTGGAAATTGCAAGAGGCACTGGCCATAATTTTCCAGTCTTCTTTAGTGTGAGGGACAAAGACTTTCCTCTGTATTTTTGTTCTCTTAAAATATATAGAGATGTGCCATTACGATTGCTAAAAATCTCAAACTGGACAAAGACCTAAAATGGCTGAATCTTTGCACGTCTGTGACCCTGACCAAAAGAAGCTACCTGACAGCATTGGGGGAAACTCGCACCTAGTTATCCCTGAAGATCCACTAACAACCCCACTGTGTGGGCTGCACAGACCAAATTCAATGAGAGCTATACAAAGGCCATCTACATTTCATAACCCAGACCGGCCAATAGGTGCCTGCTCGTCTGCTAAGGCAAAGAACCCCGCAAACTTCCTTTCAATTCTTTATGGTTAAGGCATTTAACAATCTCGGGGGACCCGGACAAGGGATACACGTCCTTTGGTCAAAGACAGCGTGGAGAGGTGGGAGTCCAATGATGTGGGCCTCTGGCTTGTGGAACCAGTAATCTCTCTCAGGGTCTCCCTCGGGTCCGAGGATGACTTGCCTCCACGCTAAAACTGAGTGTCTCAGGTGACTGAAGAGTCCAATGCGTGACCTACAGCTTCTGTCGCAAGCGGGGCAGACGGTGGTAGGGGGAACGGATAGATGGGCAGTGTGCCTGGGCTGACAAGCGCTCCTTTCGCTGTCGACGCTTGCCTTTGGTTAGCCCTTGGCGTTGAGACTCGAGACGTTCAGCTCTTTCCCCGGATGCTTTCCCTCCACTTTGGGCGGTCTCGGGGCCCAGGAATCCCAGACGTCAGCGGGGGGATGTCGCACTTTTTCGAGGAGAGGAGCATTTCCTCTGCCCTCCTGGGGCTCGCTTGTTTCAAGGGTCTCGTGTCAGGCACGTGGACGATGTGGCTGGCCCAGCAGAGCTGGTCGAGAGGGTCAGCGCTTCGATGCTGGGGGATGTTGGCCAGATGTTGGTGCACCTATCCCACCAGTGGATTGGCAGGATCTTGCGGACCCAGCGCTGGTGGTACTTCTCCGGAGTCCTGAGGTGCCTGCTGTACACAGTCCACGTCTCCGAGCCATTTAGGAGGGTGGGCATCACCCACTGCTCTGTGGAACCATGAACCTGGTGCCGGGTGTGAGGCCCTGGTCTTCACACACTCTCTTCCTCAGGCGGCTGAAGGCTGCGCTGGCCACACTGAAGGCGGTGCTGAACCTCACCATCGATGCCCGCCCTCGTTGACAGTAGGTTCCGAAGGTTTGGGACGTGGTCCATGTTGTCCGAGGCCTGGTTGTGGATTTTGATAACTGCGGGGGGTGGGTGGGGGGGGTGTAGTCAGTGCAGTCCCTAGCCCGGACAATGACGTAATCGAGCAGGTGCCAGCGCTTGGAGCGAGGTTGTTGCCGTGAGGCCCTGGATTTGTCTCTCTGATGGAACGAGGTGTTGGTTATGACAAGGCCGTGTTCCAGGCCTTTTCTCAGGAGCAGGGCACCATTGGTGTTGGATTTCCCTACCGCCCTCTCAGCCGATTACACCTCCCCTAGAGGTCTGTGACCTTCCCAACTCTGGCGTTGAAGCAGTGATGCTGCCTTGCTGAACTGCAAAGTCGCAGTCTGCCTTTTCACCGTCTGACTAGCAGCCTCACAGACAAGGAGCTCTGGACCAGGTTGGCCCCATCTACTCTGCTTCTGCTGGGAATT
Organism: Cetorhinus maximus; assembly: GCF_964194155.1. Classification (NCBI taxonomy): domain Eukaryota; kingdom Metazoa; phylum Chordata; class Chondrichthyes; order Lamniformes; family Cetorhinidae; genus Cetorhinus; species Cetorhinus maximus. The sequence continues at coordinate 149,655 of NW_027596309.1, forward strand.
CTGTGCCATCACCTACAAGACTGATTCGTCCCTGTGTACCTACCTCCTCACGTGAAGACAACACCACCGGAAAAGTGAATTATACAGCATCAGCTTGCAGCCTGCCCAACCTCCATGAACAAATACCTCATTAGACTTCGATTCTGGGCTCTGGACCCCACTTGAACCAATATTTATTTTCTCTGTGGTCTCTGCACCATAAAAACTTTTCTCTACCCCTCTTCTACTCCATGAATGCAAAGGGTTTGTGGGGGGGGGGGTGAACATTGCGAATCCTTTTTCTCCCGTTTCGAGTGTGCACAAAGAAACTAACCCTTTGAGTTCATCCTATCTCGAGTTTTCTGCGGGTTTATGAACAGGAAAATTGGATCACACCAAACTGAGGGGTTGGGAAGTACGCCATTGCTTATAAAAGGGAAAGCAAATCAAAACGCCTTTCTGTTTACAGATGGGTGGTGACAGGAGAAATCAGGGCAGTTTAAATTAAACCCCCTCCTATCTGTAACTCATAGGCTCAGGAGTGGTGCCAGAGGTCTGGAGAATTGCAAATGTTACATCCTTGTTCAAAAAAAGTGTAAGGATAAGCCCAGCAACTATAGGCCAGTCAGTTTAACTTCAGTGGTGGGGATAGTTCAAGAAACAATAATTCAGGACCAAGTTAATAGTCACATGGACAAATGCAGGTGAATTAAAGAAAGCTAGCATGGGATTTCTTAAGGGAAAAATCGTGTTTAGCCAACCCGCAGGAGTTTTTTGAAGAGGTAACAGAGAAGGTTGATGCGGGGCAATGCCGTCGATATGGTGTACATGGACTTCCACAAGGCATTTGATACAGTGCCACATGACAGACTTGTGAGAAAAATTAAGAGCTCGTGGGATAAAACAGATACGAGATTGGCTTAGTGATAGGAGGCAGAGAGCATGTTTTTCAGACTGGAGGAAGGTTTGTACGGGAGTCCCTCAAGGGACCCTTGCTTTTCCAAATATATATCAATGGTCTAGACCTTGGTGTATGGGGCACAATTTCAAAATGTGCGATTGATACAAAACTGGGAAGCATTGTGAACTATGAGGAGGATCGTGCAAAACTTCAAAAGGACATAGACCAGTTAGTGGAATAGACAGACAGGTGGCAGATGAAGTTCCATACAAAGACATTTTTTGGTAGAACACTGAGAGACAATATAAAATAAAGGATACAATTCTATAAAGGGTGCGCAGATGCAGAGGGACCTGGGTGTATACGTCCATAAATCATTGAAGGTGGCTGGACGGGTTGAGGGAGCAGGCAGTGTCCTGGGCTTTATTAACAGGGGCATAGAGTACAAGAGCAAGGAGGTTATGTTGAACTTGTATAAGACACTAGTTCAGCCTCAACTGAAGTCTTGTGTCCAGTTCTGGACTCCACACTTTAGGAAGGATATGAAGGCGTTGGAGAGAGAGAGAGTGCGGAAAAGATTCATGAGAATGACCTAAATGGTGAGAGATTGCAGAGCTCTGAGATGCAGAGGGATCTGGGTATCCTAGTGCATGAATCACAGAGGGTTAGTATGAAGCATATTATCTAAACGGTGAGAGATTGCAGAGCTCTGAGGTGCAGAGGGATCTGGGTGTCCTCGTGCGTGAATCACAAAAGGCTAGTATGAAGCGTATTATCTAAATGGTGAGATTGCAGAGCTCTGAGATGCAGAGGGATCTGGGTGTCCTACTCCATGAATCACAAAAGGCTAGTATGAAGGGTATTATCTAAATGGTGAGAGATTGCAGAGCTCTGAGGTGCAGAGGGATCTGGGTGTCCTCGTGCGTGAATCACAGAAGGTTAATATGAAGCGTATTATCTAAATAGTGAGAGATTGCAGAGCTCTGAGGTGCAGAGGGATCTGGCTGTCCTAGTGCTTGAATCACAAAAGGCTAGTATGTAGGTACAGTAGGTAATTAGGAGAGCTAATAGAATGTTATCATTTATGTGACGGGAATTGATTACAAAAGTGAGGAGGTGATACTTCAGTTGTACAGGGCACTGGTGAGACCACATCTGGAGTACTTTGTACAGTATTGGTCTCCTTATTTAAGGAAGGATGTAAATCTGTTGAAAGCAGTTCAGAGAAGGTTTACTAGACTAATACCTGAATGAGATCGTTTCTTAGAGCAGCACGTTCTGGAACCAACCAGAGAGTAGGTTACATTAGACATGGTATTGTGTAATGTGACAGGGTTAATTAATGACCTCAGAGTGAAGGCAGCGACCACAATATGATTGATCTTCACATCCAGTTTGAGGGGGAGAAGGGTGGGTCTAAGACTAGTCTTTTAAACTTAAATAAGGGCAGCTATGGGGGCATGAGTGCTGAGCTTGCTTAATTTAACTGGGATACTAGGCTCGAGGATAGATCGATAGAGAAGCAGTGGCAGGCGTTTAAGGGGATATTTCAGAACACTCAGAATAAGTATATTCCTATGGTAAAGAAAAATTCGAAGGGGAGGGCCCATTAAGGAAAGCATCAAACTTAAGGAAAAAGCACGTAACTGTGCAAAGAGCTCAGACACTTGGTCATCATACAGAGACCAGCGGAGACTGACGAGAAAGTTCATCAGGAGAAGAGTATCAGAGGAGGCAGCTAGAAATGTAAAAAATGGAAAGCAAGAGTTTCTACAGGTATTTAAAAAGAAGAGTAAGAATAATAAATAAGTAAAAGGCGGATCAAACGAACAAATATTTTGCTTCTGTATTCGCTATAGAAGATACAAAAAATGTTCCAGTAATAGCTGTAAATCAGGTGGTGGAAGGGAGAGAACATTTTTTTAAATTTGCTCCTGAGTTGCAGGCATCACTGGCTGGGCCAGTGCTTTTGTCAGGAGCCATTTAAGAGACAACCAAAAAGACAGGTGGAGGGACAGGTAGTATTGAAGAGGAGAACGGGCAAAGAGGTGGCAGATGGAAGACAATGTGGGCAAGTGTGAGGTCATGCACTTTGGTGGGAAGAATAGAGGCATAGACTATTTTCTAAATGGGGAGAGAATTCAGAAATCTGGAGTGCAAAGGGACTTGGGAGTCCTAGCCCAGGATTCTCTTAAGGTTAACTTCAGGTTGAGTCGGTAGTTAGGAAGGCAAATGCAATGTTGGCACTTATTTCGAGAGGACTAGAATATAAAAGCAGGGAGGTGCTGCTGAGGCTTGATAAGGCTTTGGTCAGACCACATTTAGAATATTGTGAGCACTTTTGGGCCCCGTATCTCAGGAAGGATGTGCTGGCCCTGGAGAAGGTCCAGAGGAGGTTCACGAGAATGATCCCAAGAATGAAAGGCTTAACATGTGAGGAACGTTTGAGGACTCTGGGTCTATACTCGATGGAGTTTAGAAGGATGAGGGGGGGGATCTGATTGAAACTTACAGAATACTGAAAGGCCTGGATAGAGTGGGACGTGGGGAAGATGTTTCCATTAGTAGGAGAGACTAGGACCCGAGGGCACAGCCTCAGAGTAAAGGGAAGACCTTTTAGAACAGAGATGAGGAGAAACTTCTTTAGCCAAAGTGGTGGATCTATGGAATTCATTGCCACAGAAGGCTGTGGAGGCCAGGTCACTGAGTGTATTTAAGACCAAGATAGATGGGTTCTTGATTGGTAAGGGGATCAAAGGTGACAGGGAGAAGGCGGGAGAATGGGGTCGAGAAACTTATCAGCCATGATTGAATGGCGGAGCAGACTCGATGGGCCGAATGGCCTTATTTCTGCTCCTATGTCTTATCGTCTTATTGCTGGGGGCCTGGGGTCACATGCAGGCCAGGTCAGGTAAGGACAGCAGATTTCCTTCCCTAAAGGGGCACTGGTGAACAAAGGTGGGTTTTTTCCAACAATTGGCGATTGTTTCATCTGCCGTGGTGGGGATTTGAACCCAGGTCCCCAGAGCACTGCCCTGGGTCTCTGGATTACTAGTCCAGTGGCTATGCCACTACAATCGCTGGGGAAGAAGTACTAAGCAAACCGATGGGGCTGCAGGGCTGACAAGTCTCCATGTCCTGGTGGGCTACATCCTAGAGGTCTTAAAAGAGGTGGCTAATGAGGTAGTCAGCGATGCGCTGGTGTTAATCTTCCAAAAATTCGCTAGATTCTGGGAGGGTTCCATCAGACTGGAAAGTAGCAAATGCAACCCCTCTATTCAAGAGGGGAGGGTTGGCAGAAAACAGGAGACGATAGGCCAGTTGGCTTGACGCCCGTTCCAGGGAAGGCGCTCGAATCGATCATTAAGGAGGTTATAGCCGGGCACTCAAGGTAATCGGGAAGCATCAGCTTGGTTTTGCGAAAGGGAAATCATGTTTAACCCATGTATTGTGGCGTTCTTCGAAGGAGTGACGTGCGCTGTGCATAAAGGGGAACCTGTAGACGTGCTGCACTTGGATTTTCCAGAAGGCATTTGATAAGGTGCTACATCAAAGGTTACTGTGGAAAAATAAAAGCTCGTGGTGTAGGGGGTAACGTATGGTTAGAAGATCGGCTGACTGGCGGGAAGCAGAGAGTAGGCTTAAATGGGTCTTTTTCGGATTGGCAGGATGTAACAAGCGGAGTCCCACAGGGGTCTGTGCTGGGGCCTCCACTTTTTACAACTTATATCAATAACTTAAATGAGGGGAGTGAAGGCGCAGTAGCTAAATTTACAGGTGACGCAAAAATAGGTAGGAAAGTATGTGGTGAAGACATAAGAGGCTGTGGGTGGATATGGAGAAGTGGAGTGAGTGGGTGTGGTTTGAAGAGGACATAAGGAGGTTGCAGACAGAGAAAGATAGGCGGAGTGAGTTGGCAAAAACCTGGCAGATGGGGTAGACCGTGGGAAAATGTGAAGTTGTTCACTTTGGCGGGAAGAATAAAAAAAGCAGAGTTTTACCTCAACGGAGAACAGCTGCAGAATTCTGAGGTGCAGAGGGATCTGGGTGTTCTAGTGCATGAGTCACAAAAGGTTAGTATGCAGGGACAGCGAGTAATTAAGAAGGCTAATGGAATGCTATCCTTTATTACGAGAGGAATTGAACATAAAAGTAAGGATGTTATGCTTCAGTTATACAGGGCATTGGTGAGACTGCACCTCGAATACTGTGCACAGTTTTGGTCTGCTTACTTAAGGATGTAAATGCGTTGGAGGTGGTTTACCTGATTGATACCTGGAATGAGTGGGTTGTCCGATGAGGAAAGGGTTGGACAGACTGGGCTTGTTACCACTGGAGTTTAGCAGAGTGAGGGGGGGTTGATTTGATTGAAGTTTACAAGATCCTGAACGGCCTTGACAAGATGGACATGCAAAGGATGTTTCCTCTTGTGGGTGAGTCCAGAACTAGAGGGGGTGGGGGGGCACTGTTTTAAAATGAGGGGGTCGCCCTTTTAGGACAGAGATGAGAAACTTTTTCTCTCAGAGGGTTGTGCGACTTTGGAACTCTCTGCCTCCGAAGGTGGTGGAGACAGGGGGAGGGGGTCACTGAATATTTTTAAGTTGGAGGTGGAGAGATTGTTGTGAGGCAAGGGAATCAAAGGTTATCGGAGAGAGATGGGAATGTGGAACTCGAAACCCAAACAGATCAGCCATGATCTTATTGAATAGTGGAGCAGGCTCGAGGGGCCGAATGGCCTCCTCCTCTTCCTATTTCGTACGCGTTGTCTTATGAGGAAAGGTCGGACAGGTTAGGCTTGCAACCGCTGGAGTTTAGAAGAGTGAGAGGCGACTTAATTGAAACCTTTTAAGATCCTGAGGGGGTCTTGGACAGGGTGGATGTGGAGAGGATGTTTCCTCTTGTGGGAGAATCTAGAACGAGGGGGGGTTCACTGTTTAAAAATAAGGGACAGAGACGAGGAGAATGTTTCTCTCTCCGAGGGTGGTGAGTCTTTGGAACTCTCTTCGTCAAAAGGTGGTGAGAAGCAGAGTCTTTTTAATATTTTTAAGGGAGAGCTTGATAGGTTCTTGATTCACAAGGCGGGGGGGGGGGGGGGTGAAAGGTTATCAGGGGTGGGCAGGGAGTGTGGGGCTGAGGGTACCTTCCGTGCCCGGTGGGCGCCGCGGGGACTGGGGTGGTTTGTTGACCCCTTTAATCACATTTTGGTTTGATGTTTGCAAGTTTCCTTTAAACTTTGTCCTTGGTTTTACAGCTGACCTGACTTAGGGGCTGTGCTTGATTTATCCCTTATTTTGTTCATTTAGTTCATTGTTTTAACTCTAAAAGAGTGCTGAGGTTACCATCGGATCAGCCACAGTCTTATCGAAAGGGGGGGGGGGGGGGGGGAGTAAGCAGGGCTCGAGGGGGCCGAGTGGCCTCTCCTCCTGCTCCTCACTCCTACGCTCGTAGGAGCTGGAATCGCTTTCCCCTCAGAGCAGAGGAGGTGGGGAGGGCGGATTGAATTGAGAACGTCCAACACGAGCCCTTTCGACGAGCTGGAACCGACAGGACGGAGGGAGGGGAAAGGGAAGGGGGGGGAGAGGAGGGGGGAGAAGGGAGGGGAGGGGAAGAGGACAGGGGAGGGGAAGGGGGGAGAGGAGAGGGGAAGGGGGGAGAGGAGAGGGGAGGGGAGAGAAGGGAGAGGGGAGGGGCGAGAGAAGGGAGAGGGGAGGGGCGAGAGAAGGGAGGGGAGGGGCAAGAGGAGAGGAGGGGAGAGGAGAGGAGGGAGAGGAGAGGAGGGGAGAGGAGGGAGAGGAGAGGAGGGAGAGGAGAGGAGGGAGAGGAGGGAGAGGAGAGGGAGCCCCCCCCAACACCCTGTAGCGCAGAGGACACGGATAAATAAAGATAAACCAGGGAAGAATCTGACGCACACGAGAGGAAGACCGGAAAGGGGGAGCTGGTGCAAGACCGGAAGGGGGAGCTGGTGCGAGACCTGAAAGGGGAAGTCCGCCCCTTCGAACCGGCCGGCGAAATAAGAGGCTGACAGGACCGCGGCATCAGGCTAAGCGAGAACGTCGGGTTTATTCAGAAAGCGAAAAATTATACAGAAGCAGCAGAATGGCTCCAATGGGGAGACGTTGGGCTTTATAGAGACGGGGCCTCCTCCTCCTCCGGCTGCTGCTGCTGCTGTTCGCTGGCGATCCTTTTCTTCTTGAAGCGGTACTTGAGCTGGCTGCGGGCGGCTTTCAGCAGCTCGGGCGAGCCCTTGGCGTACTCGTAGAACTCGGCGCAGCTGAGGCCGTAGTTGAGCTGCACCTGGAGCTCGGCCCGGACCAGCCCCTCGCTCAGCCGGTTGCGCTCCTTGCTGCGGAGCTGGGCCATCAGGCGGAAGACCCGCTCGCAGTAGCCGTTGGAGACGGGGATGGAGAGGACGAAGGAGACCAGGCGGAAGAGCTGGGCGCTGCGGGCCGGCGGCAGCTGGCGGAAGACCTCCACCCAGCGCCGGTCCACCCGCGGCTCCCTGGCGGCGGACGACGCCCCCTGCTGGAGGCCTTGCAGCGCGCTGACGTCATCGCGGAGCCGGTCCAGGTCGAGGCCCAGGCGCAGGCGCCGGGCCAGGGCCTCCACCTCGGCCCAGCGCACCTCCCGCTCCAGGGAGAGGGCGGCCATGCCCCCCCAGAGGGGGGCGCCCTCCTCCGCCTCCGCCCCCTGCTGGTGGTGATAGCAGCGCTCCAGCAGCCCCAGGCAGCGGGTGAGGGCGGCGCCGGCCTCCTCCTCCTCGAAGCGCCGGCGCTCGGCGGCCGGCAGGCCGGCCAGGGCGGCCTGGCAGGCCGGGCCATAGTCGCGCTCGTCCCGCCGGCGCCGGAGCCGGGCCAGCAGGCCGGCCAGGGCCGGCCCCAGCTCGGCGCAGGTGGCCTCGGGCCGCTCCAGCCGGGCCACCGCCTCCTGGAAGGCCGCCAGCAGGTGGTGGGCGAAGTGGAGGTAGCAGAGGGGCAGCGGGCCCGGCTGGGCGAAGGCCTGCCTCAGCGCCCCGGCGTCGCCCCCGCCGCCCGCGACAGCGCCGCCGACAGGCTTGGCCAGGAAGTGCGCCCGCAGCGCCTCCCAGCTGCCGGCCAGCTGGGCCACGGCGGGCAGCAGCAGCGAGAGCCAGCGCACCGGCGCCCGCCGCAGCAGCTCCTTGTACTCCCGCTGGAGGAAGGCGGTGAAGCCGCGCAGGCCCTCGCCGGTGCCGGTGGTGGTGGCGCTGTCGCCGGAGGAGGAGGAGCAGAGCTCGCCGCGCATGCCCTTGCCGGCGCCGCCGGTGGTGGCGCTGTCGCCGGAGGAGGAGGAGCAGAGCTCGCCGCGCATGCCCTTGCCGGCGGTGTCGCCGGAGGAGCAGCTGGAGGAGACGCCCTTGCCGCCGCAGGTGGTGGTGGCGCTGTCGCAGGAGGAGAGCTGGGCGCGCAGGCCCTTGCCGCCGCCGGTGGTGGCGCTGTCGCAGGAGGAGAACTGGGCGCGCAGGCCCTTGCCGCCGCCGCCGCCGGTGGTGGCGCTGTCGCAGGAGGAGAGCTGGGCGCGCAAGCCCTTGCCGCCGCCGGTGGTGGCGCTGTCGCCGGAGAGGGAGGAGGAGGAGGAGACGCTCTCGCCGCGCAGGCCCTTGCCGCCGCCGCCGGTGGTGGCGCTGTCGCAGGAGGAGGAGAGCTCGGCGCACACCTTCAGCACCAGCCACTCCACGTCGAAGCTGAGGCCCCTCAGCCCCTGGCGGACGGCCTCGTGCAGCGCCCGGCAGTGGCAGGTCGCGCGCAGGGCGGCGCCGTGCCGCTCGCGCAGGCCGCGGTAGGCCGCCGCGTGCTTGCCGCCGTCTGCGCCTGCGCCGTCGTCGTCATCGTCGGCCAGGTAGGCCGAGAGGCGGGCCCCCTCCAGCCGGCACTGCCGCAGGAGGCCGTCCAGGCGGGAGGCCAGGGCCCGGCCGGCCGCCTCCGCCTGGTCCTCCGGCCCCTCCTCCCGGTAACAGTCCAGCAGCCCGTGCCGCAGGCCCCGGGCCCGGTCGAAGTAGCGGACGGTGACCGGGAGGTAGGTGCGGCCGCCCCGGTTGGAGGCGTCGGCCGACAGGGAGAAGGCGCCGGCCGCCCGCAGGCCGGAGAGGAGCAGCCCGCGCGAGTGCGGGGCCAGCACGCTCTCGGTCAGGCTGGCCGCCTTGGTGCGGCCGCAGTGGACGGGCCGCGCGAGGGCGGCCGCCCAGGGGGCGTGGCCGGGATCCGCGTCACAAGGGTCCGCGGATGACGCGGCGGCCCCGAGGCCCCGCCCCCTCCGCCTCAGCAGCAGGTGATGGTGGCTGCCGACGCCTCCGCAGCCCAGGCTGGAGTAGCTGAGGTGGTGGGTGACCCCCCGGTAGATCTCGGCCAGCTCGGCCGCCGTGGCCAGGTTCTCCCGCAGCTCGGCCTCCCGGGCGGCCGGGGCTGGGTCGGCGGGGGGGGGGTGTTGGTGGGGGTGGGGGGAGGGGGGTGCGGGAGGAGGAGGAGGCCGGCCCCGGTTCTTCACCGCCTCCTTGTGGCGGGTGCAGTCGGCGTGTCCCCGGACGGCCCTCCGGCCCTCGTACTTGACGGAGAAGGCCTGGCGGCACAGCAGGCACTCGGCCGTCGACTCGTCCACCTTGCGCAGCCAGGGCCGGTACTCGGGGTGCAGGGCGCACCAGTCGTCGTTGTAGGTGCAGTAGTACTTGCGCCGGCGCTTGGGCTGGGAGCCCCGCTCCGGGCTGCCCCCCACCGTCACCTTCACCACGTCCGGGCCCAGGTCCTCCATCGCCGGGACTCCTCGCAGGGGGGGGACCCTCCTCAGCACTCCGACCTGCAGAGAGGGAGAGAGTGGGAGAGAGAGAGAGAGGGACGGAAGGATAGAGAGGGGGACGAACGGAAGGAAGGAGAGGGGGACGGACGGAAGGAAGGAGAGGGGGACGGAAGGAAGGAGAGGGGGACGGAAGGAGGGAGAGGGGGACGGAAGGAGGGAGAGGGGGACGGAAGGAGGGAGAAGGAGAGGGTGGGAGAGAGAGAGACGGAGAGGGAGCCAGACAGATAGAGAGAGGGTGAGAGAGAAACAGAGGGGGAGAGACAGAGAGAGAGAGAGAAAGAAACAAAAAAAACGCAATTTACTGACGGGAGGAGACCATGCAGCCCCTCTCCAGGGGACAGGAGGCCATTCAGCCCCTCTACGGGGGGAACAGGAGGCCATTCAGCCCCTCTACGGGGGAACAGGAGGCCATTCAGCCCCTCTACAGGAGACTGTGAAACATTTAGCCCATCTCTGAGGGACCGGAGGCTATTCAACCACGCCCCAGGGGAACAAAAGGCCATTCAGCCCCTCTCTGAGGGGACAGGAGGCCATTCAGCCCATCTCCGGGAGACAGTGGAACATTCAGCCCATCTCTGAGGGACCGGAGGCTATTCAGCCACTCTCTAGGGGAACAAGAGGCCATTCAGCCCCACACCAAGCAAGAGGAGGGCATTAGGCCTTTCAAGGGATAAAATGTCATTCAGCACCTATACAGGGAACAGAAGGCCAGTCATCCTCTCTCCGAGGGACAGGAGGACATTCAGCCTCTCTCCGAGGGACAGGAGGACATTCAGCCTCTCTCCTGGGGACAGGAGGACATTCAGCCCCTCTCCTGGGGACAGGAGGACATTCAGCCCCTCTCCTGGGGACAGGAGGCCATTCAGCCCCTCTCCGTGGGACAGGAGGCCATTCAGCCCCTCTCCGAGGGACAGGAGGCCATTCAGCCCCTCTCCGGGGGACAGGAGGCCATTCAGCCTCTCTCCTGGGGACAGGAGGACATTCAGCCACTCTCCAGGGGACAGGAGGACATTCAGCCTCTCCCCTGGGGACAGGAGGCCATTCAGCCTCTCTCCTGGGGACAGGAGGCCATTCAGCCTCTCTCCTGGGGACAGGAGGCCATTCAGCCTCTCTCCTGGGGACAGGAGGCCATTCAGCCTCTCTCCTGGGGACAGGAGGCCATTCAGCCTCTCTCCTGGGGACAGGAGGCCATTCAGCCTCTCTCCTGGGGACAGGAGGCCATTCAGCCTCTCTCCTGGGGACAGGAGGCCATTCAGCCTCTCTCCTGGGGACAGGAGGCCATTCAGCCTCTCTCCTGGGGCAGGAGGCCATTCAGCCTCTCTCCTGGGGACAGGAGGCCATTCAGACCCTCTCCTGGGGACAGGAGGCCATTCAGCCCCTCTCCTGGGGACAGGAGGCCATTCAGCCCCTCTCCTCGGGACAGGAGGCCATTCAGCCCCTCTCCTCGGGACAGGAGGACATTAAGCCAATCTCCTCGGGACGGGAGGCCATTCAGCCGCTACAGGAGGCCGTTCAGCCCCTCTCTGAGGGACGGGAGGCCATTCAGCCCCTCTCTGAGGGACGGGAGGCCATTCAGCCCCTCTCTGAGGGACGGGAGGCCATTCAGACCCTCTCCTCGGGACAGGAGGCCATTCAGCCCCTCTCCTCGGGACAGGCCGGTCAACAGCCCCTCCCCAGGCTAGAAGTTATTCAGTCTCCTCTAGAAACAGGGGGAGGGGGAGGGGTGGGGGGAGGGGCACATTCAGCCCCTCATTTAGGAATTGGCCGAGGCCACTCAGCCCCTCTTTGCCAGGCAAGGAAGGGGGGGCCCATTCAGCCCCTTGGACGGGGAAAAGAGGAGGCCGTTCAGCCCCTCTGATTGGGAGAGCAGGAGGCCGTTCCAGCCCCACGGGCCTGTAGAATATCATCGGGGCTGACCCACGTCTCCCAACTCATGCCCCTAACCCACCGCCCCAACCCCCGACTCCCCCAACGAGCTTGAGTCACCCTCAACATCCTACCTTGCCCGGCGCTAACAGCTGCTCGATCTCAGCGGAGGGTGAGGGTGGGGCAACGAAACGCAGACAGTGACTCTGAAAGAGGAGACAGACCTGCATTAGCGGGCGGGGTCTCGCCATCTCAGAACATCCCACACAGCGAGCGGGGTACTGACCCTCCGACAGTGCTGCTCTCCCTCAGCACTGACCCTCCGACACTGCGGCTCACCCTCAGCACTGACCCTCCGACACTGCGGCTCACCCTCAGCACTGACCCTCCGACAGTGCGGCTCTCCCTCAGTACTGACCCTCCAACACTGCGGCTCTCCCTCAGCACTGACCCTCCGACAGTGCGGCTCTCCCTCAGCAGTGACCCTCCGACAGTGCGGCTCTCCCTCAGCACTGACCCTCCAACAATGCGGCTCTCCCTCAGTACTGACCCTCCGACAGTGCGGCTCTCCCTCAGTACTGACCCTCCGACAGTGCGGCTCTCCCTCAGTACTGACCCTCCGTCAGTGCGGCGCTCCCTCAGTACTGACCCTCCAACAGTGCGGCTCTCCCTCAGTACTGACCCTCAGACAGTGCGACTCTCCCTCAGTATTGACCCTCCGACAGCGCGGCGTTCCCTCAGCACTGGCCCTCCGACATTACGTCTCTCCCTCAGCACTGACCCTTTGACAGTGCGGCGCTCCTTCAGTACTGACCCTCCAACAGTGCAGCTCTCCCTCCGTCCTGAACCTCCCACAGTGCGGCTCTCCCTCAGCACTGACTCTCCGACAGGGCAGCGCTCCCTCAGCACTGACCCTCCGACAGTGCAGTGCTCACTCAGCACTGACCCTCTGACAGTGCGGCTCTCCCTCAGCACTGATCCTCCGACAGTGTGGCGCTCCCACAGTACTGACCATGCAATTGTGCGGTGCTCCCTTAGCAGTGACACTCCGACAGTGTAGCGCTCCCTCATTACTGACCCTCCGACAGTGCGGCTCTCCCACAGTACTGACCCTCCGACTGTGCGGCTCTCCCTCGGTACTGACCCCCCGACTGTGCGGCTCTCCCTCGGTACTGACCCTCCGACAGTGCGGCGCTCCCTCAGCACTGACCCTCCGACAGTGCGGCGCTCCCTCAGCACTGACCCTCCGACAGTGCGGCTCTCCCTCAGTACTGACCCTCCGACAGTGCGGCTCTCCCTCAGCACTGACCCTCCGACAGTGCGGCGCTCCCTCAGCACTGACCTTCCGACAGTACAGCGCTCCCACAGTACTGACCATACAATAGTGCGGTGCTCCCTCAGCACTGACACTCCGACAGTGTAGCGCTCCCTCAGTACTGACCCTCCGACAGTGCGGCTCTCCCACAGTACTGACCCTCCGACAGTGCGGCTCTCCCTCGGTACTGACCCTCCGACTGTGCGGCTCTCCCTCAGCACTGACCCTCCGACAGTGCGGCTCTCCCTCAGCACTGACCCTCCGACAGTGCGGCGCTCCCTCTGTACTGACCATCTGACTGTGCGTGTCTCCCTCAGCACTGACCCTCCGACAGTGCGGCGCTCCCTCAGCGATGACCGTCCGACAGTGCGGCGCTCCCTCAGCACTGAGCCTCCGACAGCGCGGCGCTCCCTGAGCACTGCCCCTCCGACAGTGCGGCGCTCCCTCAGTACTGACGCTCCAACAGTGCGGCTCTCCCTCAGTACTGACCCTCCGACAGCGCGGCGTTCCCTCAGCACTGACCCTCCGACATTACGTCTCTCCCTCAGCACTGACCCTTTGACAGTGCGGCGCTCCTTCAGTACTGACCCTCCAACAGTGCGGCTCTCCCTCCGTCCTGAACCTCCCACAGTGCGGCTCTCCCTCAGCACTGACCCTCCGACCGTGCAGCGCTCCCTCAGTACTGACCGTCCGACAGTGCGGCGCTCCTTCAGTACTGACCGTCCGACAGTGCGGCGCTCCCTCAGTACTGACCCTCCGACAATGTGGCTCACCCTCAGCACTGACCCTCTGACAGTGTGGCTCTCACTCAGTACTGACCCTCTGACAGAGCGGCGGTCCCTCGGCACTGACCGTCCGACAGTGCGGCTCTCCGTCAGCACTGACCCTCCGACAGTGCGGCTCTCCCTCAGTACTGCCCCTGCGACAGTGCGGCACTCCCTCAGTACTGCCCCTCCGACATTGCGGCTCTCCGTCAGTACTGACCCTCCGACAGTGCGGCGCTCCCTCAATACTGACCCTCCGATATTGCGGCACTCCCTCAGTACTGCCCCTCCGACAGTGCGGCGCTCCCTCAGCACTGACTCTCCGACAGTGCAGCGCTCCCTCAGCACTGACCCTCCGACAGTGCAGTGCTCACTCAGCACTGACCCTCTGACAGTGCGGCTCTCCCTCAGCACTGATCCTCCGACAGTGCGGCGCTCCCACAGTACTGACCCTCCAACTGTGCGGCGCTCCCTCAATACTGACCCTCCGATATTGCGGCACTCCCTCAGTACTGCCCCTCCGACAGTGCGGCGCTCCCTCAGCACTGACTCTCCGACAGTGCAGCGCTCCCTCAGCACTGACCCTCCGACAGTGCAGTGCTCACTCAGCACTGACCCTCTGACAGTGCGGCTCTCCCTCAGCACTGATCCTCCGACAGTGCGGCGCTCCCACAGTACTGACCCTCCGACTGTGCGGCTCTCCCTCGGTACTGACCCTCCGACTGTGCGGCTCTCCCTCGGTACTGACCCTCCGACAGTGCGGCGCTCCCTCAGCAGTGACCCTCCGACAGTGCGGCTCTCCCTCAGCACTGACCCTCCGACAGTGCGGCGCTCCCTCAGTACTGACCCTCCGACAGTGCAGCTGTCCCTCAGCACTGACCCTCCGATAGTACGGCTCACCCTCTGCACTGACCCTCCGACAGTGCGGCGCTCCCTCAGCACTGACCCTCCGACATTACGTCTCTCACTCAGCACTGACCCTTTGACAGTGCGGCGCTCCTTCAGTACTGACCCTCCAACAGTGCGGCTCTCCCTCCGTCCTGAAACTCCCACAGTGCGGCTCTCCCTCAGCACTGACCCTCCGACCGTGCGGCGCTCCTTCAGTACTGACCGTCCGACCGTGCGGCGCTCCCTCAGTACTGACCCTCCGACAATGTGGCTCACCCTCAGCACTGACCCTCTGACAGTGTGGCTCTCACTCAGTACTGACCCTCCGACAGAGCGGCGGTCCCTCGGCACTGACCGTCCGACAGTGCGGCTCTCCGTCAGCACTGACCCTCCGAAGGTGCGGTGCTCACTCAGTACTGCCGCTCCGACAGTGCGTCTCTCCGTCAGTACTGACCCTCCGACAGTGCGGCGCTCCCTCAATACTGACCCTCCGATATTGCGGCACTCCCTCAGTACTGCCCCTCCGACAGTGCGGCGCTCCCTCAGCACTGACCCTCCGACAGTGCGGCTCTCCCTCAGCACTGACCCTCTGACAGTGCGGCGCTCCCTCAGTTCTGCCCCTCCGACAGTGCGGCGCTCCCTCAGTACTGCCCCTCCGACAGTGCAGCTCTCCCTCAGCACTGACCCTCCGATAGTGCAGCTATCCTTCCGTACTGACCCTCCGACAGTGCGGCGCTCCCTCATCACTGACCTTCCGACAGTACAGCGCTCCCACAGTACTGACCATACAATAGTGCGGTGCTCCCTCAGCACTGACACTCCGACAGTGTAGCGCTCCCTCAGTACTGACCCTCCGACAGTGCGGCTCTCCCACAGTACTGACCCTCCGACAGCGCGGCTCTCCCTCGGTACTGACCCTCCGACTGTGCGGCTCTCCCTCAGCACTGACCCTCCGACAGTGCGGCTCTCCCTCAGCACTGACCCTCCGACAGTGCGGCGCTCCCTCTGTACTGACCATCCGACAGTACGTGTCTCCCTCAGCACTGACCCTCCGACAGTGCGGCTCTCCCTCATCGCTGACCCGCCGACGGTGCGGCGCTCCCTCAGTGCTGACCCTCCGACAGTGCGGCGCTCCCTCAGCGCTGAACCCTCCGACAGTGCGGCTCTCCCTCGGTACTGACCCTCCGACTGTGCGGCTCTCCCTCAGCACTGACCCTCCGACAGTGCGGCTCTCCCTCAGCACTGACCCTCCGACAGTGCGGCGCTCCCTCTGTACTGACCATCCGACAGTGCGTGTCTCCCTCAGCACTGACCCTCCGACAGTGCGGCTCTCCCTCAGCGCTGACCCGCCGACGGTGCGGCGCTCCCTCAGTGCTGACCCTCCGACAGTGCGGCGCTCCCTCAGCGATGACCCTCCGACAGTGCGGCGCTCCCTCAGCACTGAGCCTCCGACAGCGCGGCGCTCCCTGAGCACTGACCCTCCGACAGTGCGGCTGTCCCTCAGTACTGACCGTCCAACAGTGCGGCTCTCCCTCAGCACTGACCCTCCGACAGTGAAGCGCTCCCTGAGCACTGACCCTCCGACAGTGCGGCTGTCCCTCAGTACTGACCCTCCAACAGTGCTGCTCTCCCTCAGCACTGATCCTCTGACAGTGCGGCTCTCACTCAGTATTGACCCTCCGACAGTGCAGTGCTCACTCAGCACTGACCCTCTGACAGTGCGGCTCTCCCTCAGCACTGACCCTCCGACAGTGCGGCGCTCCCACAGTACTGAGCATGCAATAGTGCGGTGCTCCCTTAGCAGTGACACTCCGACAGTGTAGCGCTCCCTCATTACTGACCCTCCGACAGTGCGGCTCTCCCACAGTACTGACCCTCCGACAGTGCGGCGCTCCCTCTGTACTGACCCTCCGACAGTGCGTCTCTCCGTCAGTACTGCCCCTCCGACAGTGCGGCGCTCCCTCAGCACTGACCCTCCGACAGTGCGGCTCTCCCTCAGCACTGACCCTCTGACAGTGCGGCGCTCCCTCAGTTCTGCCCCTCCGACAGTGCGGCGCTCCCTCAGTACTGCCCCTCCGACAGTGCGGCTCTCCCTCAGCACTGACCCTCCGATAGTGCAGCTATCCTTCCGTACTGACCCTCCGACAGTGCGGCGCTCCCTCAGCACTGACCTTCCGACAGTACAGCGCTCCCACAGTACTGATCATACAATAGAGTGGTGCTCCCTCAGCACTGACACTCCGACAGTGTAGCGCTCCCTCAGTACTGACCCTCCGACAGTGCGGCTCTCCCACAGTACTGACCCTCCGACAGCGCGGCTCTCCCTCGGTACTGACCCTCCGACTGTGCGGCTCTCCCTCAGCACTGACCCTCCGACAGTGCGGCTCTCCCTCAGCACTGACCCTCCGACAGTGCGGCGCTCCCTCTGTACTGACCATCCGACAGTACGTGTCTCCCTCAGCACTGACCCTCCGACAGTGCGGCTCTCCCTCATCGCTGACCCGCCGACAGTGCGGCGCTCCCTCAGCGCTGACCCTCCGACAGTGCGGCTCTCCCTCGGTACTGACCCTCCGACTGTGCGGCTCTCCCTCAGCACTGACCCTCCGACAGTGCGGCTCTCCCTCAGCACTGACCCTCCGACAGTGCGGCGCTCCCTCTGTACTGACCATCCGACAGTGCGTGTCTCCCTCAGCACTGACCCTCCGACAGTGCGGCTCTCCCTCAGCGATGACCCTCCGACAGTGCGGCGCTCCCTCAGCACTGAGCCTCCGACAGCGCGGCGCTCCCTGAGCACTGACCCTCCGACAGTGCGGCTGTCCCTCAGTACTGACCGTCCAACAGTGCGGCTCTCCCTCAGCACTGACCCTCCGACAGTGCGGCTCTCCCTCAGCACTGACCCTCCGACAGTGAAGCGCTCCCTGAGCACTCACCCTCCGACAGTGCGGCTGTCCCTCAGTACTGACCCTCCAACAGTGCGGCGCTCCCTTAGCAGTGACATTCCGACAGTGCGGCGCTCCCTCAGTACTGACCCTCCGACAGTGCGGCGCTCCCTCAGTACTGACCCTCCGACAGTGCGGCTCTCCCTCAGTACTGACCCTCCAACAGTGCGACTCTCCCTCAGCACCGACCCTCCGACAGTGCGGCACTCCCTCATTACTGACCGTCCGACACTGCGGCTCTCCGTCAGCACTGACCCTCCGTCAGTGCGGCTCTCCCTCAGTACTGCCCCTCCGACAGTGCGGCTCTCCCTCAGTACTGACCCTCAGACAGTGCGACTCTCCCTCAGTATTGACCCTCCGACAACGCGGCGTTCCCTCAGCACTGACCCTCCGACAATGCGGCACTCCCTCAGTACTGCCCCTCCGACAGTGTGGCGCTCCCTCAGTACTGACCCTCCGACAGTGCGGCTCTCCCTCAGCACTGACCCTCCGACATTACGTCTCTCCCTCAGCACTGACCCTCCGACAGTGCGGCTCTCCCTCAGTACTGACCATCCAACAGTGCGGCTCTCCCTCCGTCCTGAACCTCCGACAGTGCGGCGCTCCCTCAATACTGACCCTCCGATATTGCGGCACTCCCTCAGTACTGCCCCTCCGACAGTGCGGCGCTCCCTCTGTACTGACCCTCCAACAGTGCGGCTCTCCCTCAATACTGACCCTCCGATATTGCGGCACTCCCTCAGTACTGCCCCTCCGACAGTGCGGCGCTCCCTCAGCACAGACTCTCCGACAATGCAGCGCTCCCTCAGCACTGACCCTCCGACAGTGCGGCACTCCCTCAGTTCTGCCCCTCCGACAGTGCGGCGCTCCCTCAGTACTGCCCCTCCGACAGTGCGGCTCTCCCTCAGCACTGACCCTCCGATAGTGCGGCTATCCCTCCGTACTGACCCTCCGACAGTGCTGCTCTCCCTCAGCACTGATCCTCTGACAGTGCGGCTCTCACTCAGTATTGACCCTCCGACAGTGCAGTGCTCACTCAGCACTGACCCTCTGACAGTGCGGCTCTCCCTCAGCACTGACCCTCCGACAGTGCGGCGCTCCCACAGTACTGAGCATGCAATAGTGCGGTGCTCCCTTAGCAGTGACACTCCGACAGTGTAGCGCTCCCTCATTACTGACCCTCCGACAGTGCGGCTCTCCCACAGTACTGACCCTCCGACTGTGCAGCTCTCCCTCGGTACTGACCCTCTGACAGTGCGGCGCTCCCTCAGCACTGACCCTCCGACAGTGCGGCTCTCCCTCAGCACTGACCCTCCGACAGTGCGGCGCTCCCTCAGCACTGACCTTCCGACAGTACAGCGCTCCCACAGTACTGACCATACAATAGTGCGGTGCTCCCTCAGCACTGACACTCCGACAGTGTAGCGCTCCCTCAGTACTGACCCTCCGACAGTGCGGCTCTCCCACAGTACTGACCCTCCGACAGTGCGGCGCTCCCTCTGTACTGACCATCCGACAGTGCGTGTCTCCCTCAGCACTGACCCTCCGACAGTGCGGCTCTCCCTCAGCGCTGACCCGCCGACGGTGCGGCGCTCCCTCAGTGCTGACCCTCCGACAGTGCGGCGCTCCCTCAGTACTGACCCTCCGACAGTGCGGTACTGGCTCAGCACTGACCCTCCGACAGTACGGCTTTCCATCAGTGCTGAACCTCCGACAGTGCAGCGCTCCCTCAGCACTGACCCTCCGATACTGACGGTCTACCTCAGTACTGATCCTCCAACAGTGTGGCGCTCCCTCAGTACTGACCCTCCGACAGTGGTGATTTGAATGGATTTTGGGGATTTAATTCAGGATTTTAGGGATTTGACTGGATTTAAAACATTTGACTGGATTTTGGGGATTTGGTTCTGGATTTTAGGGATTTGGTTCTGGATTTTAGGGATTTGGTTCTGGATTTTGGGGATTTGATTCAGGATTTTGGGGATTTGACTGGATTTTAGGGATTTTACTGGATTTTGTGGATTTGACTGGATTTGGTGGAGTTGATTCAGGATTTTGGGGATTTGACTGGATTTTGGGGATTTGACTGGATTTTGGGGATTTGACCGTATTTTGAGGGTTTGACTGGATAGTAGGGATTTGGTTCTGGATTTTGGGGATTTGGCTGAATTTTGGGGATTTGATTCAGGATTTTGGGGATTTGGTTCTGGATTTTGGTGATTTGGCTGGATTTTAGGGATTTGGTTCTGGATTTTGGGGTTTTGACTGGATTTGGGGGATTTGACTGGATTTTGGGGATTTTGTTCTGGATTTTAGGGGTTTTGACTGGATTTTGGGGTTTTGACTGGATTTTAGGGATTTGACTGGATTTTGGGGATTTGACTGGATTTTGGGGTTTTGATTCAGGATTTTGGGGATTTGATTCAGGATTTTAGGGATTTGACTGGATTTTGGGGTTTTGATTCAGGATTTTAGGGATTTGACTGGATTTTGGGGATTTGATTCAGGATTTGGGGGATTTGACTGGATTTTGGGGATTTGATTCAGGATTTTGGGGATTTGATTCAGGATTTTGGGGATTTGATTCAGGATTTTAGGGATTTGACTGGATTTTGGGGATTTGTTTCAGGATCTTGGGGATTTGACTGGATTTTGGGGATTTGATTCAGGATTTTAGGGATTTGACTGGATTTTGGGGATTTGTTTCAGGATTTTAGGGATTTGACTGGATTTTGGGGATTTGTTTCAGGATTTTAGGGATTTGACTGGATTTTGGGGATTTGTTTCAGGATCTTGGGGATTTGACTGGATTTTGGGGATTTGATTCAGGATTTTAGGGATTTGACTGGATTTTGGGGATTTGTTTCAGGATCTTGGGGATTTGACTGGATTTTGGGGATTTGATTCAGGATTTTAGGGATTTGACTGGATTTTGGGGATTTGTTTCTGGATTTTGGGGATTTGGCTGGATTTTGGGGATTTGATTCAGGATTTTAGGGATTTGACTGGATTTTGGGGATTTGATTCAGGATTTTGGGGATTTGACTGGGTTTTAGGGATTTGTCTGGATTTTGGGGATTTGATTCAGGATTTTGGGGATTTGATTCAGGATTTTGGGGATTTGACTGGATTTTGAGGATTTGATTCAGTATTTTGGGGATTTGATTCAGGATTTTGGGGATTTGACTGGATTTTGGGGATTTGATTCAGGATTTTAGGGATTTGACTGGATTTTGGGGATTTGTTTCAGGATTTTGGGGATTTGGCTGGATTTTGGGGATTTGATTCAGGATTTTAGGGATTTGACTGGATTTTGGGGATTTGTTTCAGGATTTTGGGGATTTGGCTGGATTTTGGGGATTTGATTCAGGATTTTAGGGATTTGACTGGATTTTGGGGATTTGATTCAGGATTTTGGGGATTTGACTGGATTTTGGGGATTTGATTCAGGATTTTAGGGATTTGACTGGGTTTTAGGGATTTGTCAGGATTTTGGGGATTTGATTCAGGATTTTGGGGATTTGACTGGATTTTGGGGATTTGATTCAGGATTTTGGGGATTTGACTGGATTTTGGGGATTTGATTCAGGATTTTGGGGATTTGACCCCCAGTCTCTCTCCCAGGGGCTCCCACTGTCGTGAAATGTGGCAAAGAGGAGGGGGGAGGGGGGGGCATTTCCTGCACACGTGACACCCACACGCTGCCCCCCCCCCCCGCGCGATCGGTTATTCCGGAGTTTTATAAACACCCGGAGTTTTTAACCTCCCTCCTTCCTCCTCCTCCTCCTCCTCCCTCCTCCTCTCCCCCGGGCTCCGGGACCCGTTCCTACCTCATCCGCTGCCACCTCTCTCTCCGGCTTTCATTTTACTCCGAACTGCGCATGCTCGGGGAGGCGGGGCCTCGGGGGAAACGCGGTGCGCATGCGGGGCCGACCCCCAACCCCGCCTACCCGCCACTGCGCACGCGTAGCCGCTGGACGGCCCCGCCCCCCCCCCCCCCCCCCCCGCCTGACCACTGCGCTCGCTCCGGCGTCCCCGCCCCCCCCCCAACCCCCTCAACTGCGCACGCGTGGCCGCTGTCCGGCCCCGCAGCCCAGCGCCCCGCCCACGGGGAGGCGGGGCGTCGAGAGAGGGCGGGCGGGGAAACGCCCCCAGCCCTCGCCCTGCCTTGGCGGGCTCCCTTGCCTGGTGCGCATGCTCCTGTCTCCAGTCCCGCCAAGCCCCGCTCCCCCTCAGCCGCTGGTCATGTGCCAGGCGGGATAGGGCGTATTCCCGAGCGCGGGGCATGCTGGTCAGGAGGCGCCGCCATTGCCCAAACGCAGCCACAGGGACCGGAATCCACTGGGATTGGAACAGATTAGGCGCTTCACAGCCTTCCAGATTTAACTTTATAGAGCCATAGGCTCATAGGGGTCGACAGCACAGAAAAAGGCCCTTCGGCCCATCGAGTCTGTGCCGGTCAAACAAGTACCTGACTATTCTAATCCCCTTTTCCAGCACTGGGCCCATAGCCTTGTCCGCCATGGGCATCATCGCAAGTGCACATCCAAGTACTTCTTCAATGGTTATGAGGGTTTCTGCCTCTACCACCCTTTCAGGCAGCGAGTTCCAGATTCCCACCACCCTCTGGGTGAAAAAATTCTTCCTCACATCCCCCTCTAAACCTCCCGTCCCCCCTTACCTTAAATCTATTGATCCCTCCACCAAGGGGGAAAAGTTCCTTCCTGTCTACCCTATCTATGCCCCTCATCATTTTGTACACCTCAATCATGTCCCCCCTCAATCTCCTCTGCTCCAGGGAAAATAACCCTAATCTCTCCTCATAACTAAAACTCTCCAGCCCAGGCAACATCCTGGTGAATCTCCTCTGCACTCTGTCTAGTGTGATCACATCCTTCCTATAATGCGGATTCCAGAACTGCAGGCAATACTCTAACTGTGGCCTAACCAGCGTTTTATACAGTTCCAGCATAACCTCCCAGCTCTTATATCCTACGCCTCGGCTAATAAAGGCAAGTATCCCATATGCCCTCTTAACCATCTTATCTACCTGTCCCCACTACCTTAAGGCACCGGCGGACATGCACACCGAGGTCCCTCTGATCCTCGGTACTTCCCAGGGTCCTGCCATTCATCGTGTATTCCCGTGCCTTGTTTGTTCTGCCCAAGTGTATCACCTCACAATTATCCAGATTAAATTCCATTTGCCACTGATCAGCCCATCTGACCAGCCCGTCAATATCCTCCTGTAATCTAAGGCAATCCTCCTCACTATTCACCACCTCAATTGTCGTGTCATCCATGAACTTACTGATCAACCCTCCTACATTCACGTCTAAATCATTTATATATACCACAAACAGCAAGGGACCCAACACCGATCCCTGTGGAACCCCACTGGAGACAGGCATCCAGTCCCAAAAACACCCCTCGTCCATCACCCTCTGCTTCCTGCCACTCAGCCAATTCTGGATCCAATTTGCCAAATTGCCTTGGATCCCATGGGCTCTTACCTCCGTTATCAGTCTCCCATGCGGGTCCTTATCATCGAGTTCAACAACTTCAGACCATGAACTCTCTCTCTCCTCCATCCTCACCCCCTTTTTTTAATCCCCTCTATTTTCCATTTTTATCCACTTATTTTCATGTTTCATTCATTGTTTTATCCCCTTTTTATCTTCCCCTTTTATCCCTTTTTCCCACAACCACCGCACCATTCCCCCACCCCATCCCCACCAGGTCCATCTCTTTCTTGTTCCATGCTGTTCTTTCACAGAGCGCTTACCCTTGTTCTGCTATTAACACATTCTGCTTTCTTACCTTCATGCCACTATTAACACCTCCTTTAGCCCTTATCATTACCATTAACACTCCCTTTGTCGTATGTCCATTACACCTTTGTCAATCTCTCCTTTGCCCCCACCTATCGCTGGCCTTCTATCCAGCTTCACCTGCTCCACCACCACCCCCTGCCCCGCCTTAATCAGTATAGGTTTCATCACATTTCCACTTCTCTTTAGCTCTGAAGCGTCACACAGACTCGAAACATTAACTCTGTCTCTCTCCCTACGGATGCTGTAAGACCTGCTGAGTTTTTCCAGCATTTTGTTTCAGATTCCCAGCATCCGCAGCATTTTGCTTTCCTCTTTCTAAATTCCCCCACAAGGGGGAACATCCTTGCCAGCCTGCACCCCTGTCGAGCTGCACCTCCCCACCACCCACACCCCACCTGCCCCTCCTCCCCCCCACCCCACTTTCAGGAGCCTATAAGTTTCTATAAGATGATCACCTCTCAGTCTTCGAAACTCCAATGGGCACAGGCTCAGCCTGTCCAACAATCCTCATCTCTCCTCTCCTGTGACAGGTTTGGTCGTGAGAGAGAGAGAGGGATTATCACAGGGAGTTTGGACATTGAGAGCGAAGTGATTCTCTTTGGTGGGTAGAACGTGGAGAGACAATATAAAATAAAGGGGACATCTGTACAGGGGGTGTGCAGGGGCAGAGGGATGTGTATAAATCACTGAAGGTGTCCAGGACAGGTGGGGAGAGCGCGGTTAATGACGTATGTAGTATCCTGGGCTTTATTAATAGGGGCATAGAGTACAAGAGCAGGGAGGTTACGTTGACTCTCCACAGATGCTGTCAGACCTGCTGAGGTTTTCCAGCATTTTCTGTTATCATTTCATGTGATTTTTCCCAACCACCGCCCCCACCCCACTCTCGAAAGGGCCATCTGTTACTGCTTCCATGTTGTTCTTTCACAGAGCGCTGACTCTTGTCCTGCTATCATCACATTCTGCTTTCTTACCTTTCTGCTGCTATCAGCACCTTCTCTAGTCTTTAACGCTACCATTAACACGCCCATTAACATGAAAGTATAGGATGGGCTACGTGAGGTAGGCTGGGTTCCCCTCTCTTCATAACAGAGGGAAGGGGAGATGGGGTTTACATATGAACATAAGGAATAGGAGCAGGAGGAGGCCATTCAGCCCCTCGAGCCTGCTCCGCCATTCAATGAGATCGTGGCTGATCTGTTGGTGTTTCGATTTCCACATCCCCATCTACCCCCCGATAACCTTCGATTCCCTTGCTGAACAAGAATCTCTCTATCTCCGCCTTTAAAAATATTCAGTGACCCCCCCACCGTCTCCACCACCTTCGGAGACAGAGAGTTCCAAACTCGCACAACCCTCTGAGAGGAAAAATTTCTACTCGTCTCTGTCCTAAAAGGGCGACCCCTAATTTTAAAACCGTGCCCCTCTGGACTCACCCACAAGAGGAAACATCCTTTCTACTTCCACCTTGTCGAGACTGTTCAGGATCTTGTAAACTTCAATCAAATCACCCCCCCTCACTCTTCTAAACTCCAGTGGAAACAAGCCCAGTCTGTCCAACCCTTTCCTCATAAGACAACCCACTCATTCCAGGTATCAATCTCATTAACCTCCTCTGCACCACCTCCAACGCATTTACATCCTTCCTTAAATAAGGAGACCCAAACTGCACATGGTATTCGAGATGCGATCTCACCAATGTCCTGTATAACTGAAGCATAACATCCTTACGTTTATGTTCAATTCCTCTTGAAATAAAGGAGAGCGTTCCATTAGCCTTCTTAACTACTTGCTGTGCCTGCATACTAACTTTTCGTGACTTATGCACTAGAACACCCAGATCCCTCTGCACCCTGGAATTATGCAGCTGTTCTCCATTTTAGTAACTCTCTGCTTTTTTATTCTTCCTGCCAAAGTGAACAACTTCACATTTTCCCACATTGTCCTCCATCTACCAGATCTTTGCCCACTCACTCAACCTATTCATATCTCTCTGCAACCTCATGTCCTCTTCACAACACACATTCCTGCCCATTTTTGTGTCATCTGCAAATTTAGCCACCATGTCTTCACTCCCCTCATCTAAGTCATTGATCTAAAGTGGAGGCCCCAGCACAGACCCCTGTGGGACTCCACTCGTCACATCCTGCCAATCCAAAAAAGACCCATTTATACATACTCTCTGTTTCCTGCTAGCCAGCCAATCTTCTATCCACGTTAATATGTTACCCCCCCTACACCACGAGCTTTTATTTTCCCGCAATAACCTTTGATGTGGCACCTTATCAAATGCCTTCTGGAAATCCAAGTACAGCACGTCTACAGGTTCCCCTTTATCCACAGTGCATGTGACTCCTTCAAAAAACTCCCAATAAATGGGTTAAACCTGATTTCCCTTTCACAAAACCACGCCGACTCATCCCGATTACCTCGAGTTTCTCTAAGTGCCCAGCTATAACCTCCTTAATCATCGATTCTAACACCTTCGCCAGGACAGATGTCAAGCTAACTGGCCTGTTTTCTGCCTCCCTCCCTTCTTGAGTTGCTACTTCCCAGTCTGATGAAATCTTTCCACCATCTAGGGAACTTTGGAAAATTAACACCAGCGCATCTACTACCACATTAGCCATCTCTTTTAAGACCTTAGGATGAAGTACGTCGGGACCCAGAGACTTGTCAGATGCAGCTCCATCAGTTTGCTCAGTACTGCTTCCCTAGTGATTGTAATTTCACCAAGTTCCCCTCTCCCTTCTGCCTGCTGATTTACAGCTATTACTGGAATGTTTCCTATATCCTCGATAATGAACACAGAAGCAAAATATTTTTTCATTTCATCCGCCATTTCCTTATTATCTACTATTATCTCCCCAGTCTCACTCTCTAGAGACCAACCCTCACTTTACTTACTCTTTTCCTTTTTAAATACCCGTGGAAACTCCTGCTATCCATTTTTACATTTCTAGCTCTCTCCCTCTCATACTCTAACTTCTTTCTCCTGAATAACCTTTTAGTCATTCTCTGCCGTTCTTTATATTCTGTCCAATCACCTGTCCTGTCACTCCTCTTTGCACAGTTCTATGTTTTCCTGAAATTTAATGCTTTCCTTAACATCTCTAGTTAACCACGGATGGTGGGTCCTCCCCTTAGAATTTTTCTTTACAGTAGGAATGCACTTATTCTGAATACTCTGAAATATCCCCTTAAATGTCTGCCACTGCTTCTCTATTGATCTACCCCCTAGCCTAGTATCCCAGTTCACTTCAGCTAGCTCAGCTTTCATGCCCACATAGTTGCCCTCATTTAAGTTTAACATGCTAGTCTTAGACCCACTCTTCTCCCTTTCAAACTGGATGTAAAATTCAATCGTGTTGTGGTCACTGCTACCTAAGGGTGCCTTCACTCTGAGGTCATTAATTAACCCTGTCACATTACACAATACGGTTCAGGGGTAGACCACCCCAATGGTACAGCCCCCCCCACTTTCCCCAGTATTGGTGCCAGTGTCCCACAAACCGGAACCCACTTCCCCCACACCAGTCTTTGAGCCACTCGTACATCTGACTGGATGCCCCGAACCCTGGCACCAGGCAGGCAACACAGCCTTCTTGCTTTTTGCTACAGGGAACAGTGTCAATCCCTCTCACTATACTGTCCCCTACTACCACTACATTCGTGTTTGCCTCCCCTGGTTGAATAGCTTCCTGTACCATGGTGCCATGGCCAGCCCGCTCATCCACCTCGCAGACTTTGCTTTCGTCCACACAGGTTGTGACGGCCTCAAACCGGTTTGACAATTGCAGAGCCTGAAGCTCCTCCGCTCCTATCTGCACAGTCCCTTTACCTTCCTCACTCACTGCCACATCCTCCTGTCCCTCACTGCTGACCAAAACAGAGGACCCCATCTAAGAAGCGTGACCATCTCCTGGAACATGTTGCGCAGTGTCTGCAGTTCACTTCCAGATAAATAATCCTGATCCAGAACTCCTCTCACCGCTTACACGCTCTGCAGACGTGTTTGTCATGGATCACCTTGGCTTCCAAAAGCTCCCATATTCCACAGCTGCAATGTAACACCTGCCCTGACATTGTTACTTACGTTATTTAGTTAATTTAATTACACACTCAATTAACTTCGAATAATTCCAATGTATACTGCACCTCTTCCCCCCTTGCAACGAATTCTCACGTGAACCTAATTCGCCACTCACTCAGTCTCCATCTCACTCCAGCCTAGTTGCGTCTCCTCATGTACCCCTCATTGATCATGCAGTTTGGAAAGCCTGTCTCTTTTATAGACCCTCTGATGACTCATAGCTGGTTTAGCTTCCTGTTACAGTAATTAACACCACTTGAACCAACTGGTTTCAGGCGACTGACAGATAACTGCCACTCCAGGCAGTTCTCCGCTTAACAAGCTAAAGCTAACTCGCTTGCAGGTTAGCACCACGCCAGGTTTCGATTCTTAATTTGTAGTTGAAACCTGAAAAGGACTTACCAGAGCTTACCACGCGAACCTAATTCGCGACTCAGGCACTCCCTGTCTCACCCCGGCGCAGTCACCTGTCTCCTCGTGTGCTGATTCAACCGAGGTGTACAAAATTGTGAGGAGTCGGGACACAGTCGGTGGTGGCGGTGGTGCTTTGCAGTTCACTCAGGGAGTCTCTGAGTGTCGCAAGATGCACTGTTGCATGCACCTCGTAGTCTGCTGCTACGGACAGCGGATGGAAGAGGCTCCCACATTCTTTCGCTGACCCGGCTGACCGGGAGGAGGAAGATGCCTCGCTTGTGAACTTCCAAAATCCCCCAGCTTCTGGGAGGAGCCCAGGGGATTTGGAAAGTAGCGAACATGACCCCTCTATTCAAGGAAGGGGGCAGACAGAAAGGACCGGTTAGCCTAACACCCATGGTAGGGAAAATGCTGGAGTCCAGGATTGATGAGGTAAGATTTCGAAAACCGTGCTACAATCAGAGAGAGACTCGACATGGTTTTGTGAGTCATGTTTGACTCATTAATTATATCTCTTTGAGGAAGCTATGAGCACGAGGTGGATAAAGGGGGAACCTGTGGATGTGGTGTATTTGGACTTCTGGATTGACAAGGTGCCACATCAAACGTTGATAGGCAAAATGAGAGCCCATGGTGTATGGGGTAACATAGGAGCGTGGATAGAGGATTGGTTCGCTAACAGGAAGTGGTCTTGCATATGATGCGATGTAAAATTAATTTTCAGACTCACAGAGTACTTATAGCACGGAAGGAGGTCATTCAGCCCATCTATACTGTTCTGGCTCTCAGAAGGAGCCATTCACCTAGTCCCACTCCCCCCCCTGCCCTCCTCCTCTAACTTTTCCTTTTTGGATAATAATCCAATTCCCTCTCGATCGCCCCCAATTGAACCTGCCGCCGCCTACACACCCTCTCGGGCAGCACCTTCCAGACCCCTGACCACTCGCCGCGTGAGAACATCTCTCCTCGTGTGTGTGTGTGGCCCTCGCTCCTTTTACCGATCGCCTCGAAACCCCCGCGTCTCTATCCGGTTTTCCATCCTCCCGCCAACGGGGAACGGTTTCTCCCGGTCGACTCCCCTGTCCCGGACCCCCCACCCCGGGGTTTATTGGACGCCTCGATCAAACCTCCTCTCGAACCTTCCCTTCTCCGAGGAGGCTCCTCCGGCCAGAGAGAGCTGAGAGGGAGACTGGGACGGCGGCGTCCAAAGTCAAAGAGGAATTCGGCGAAATAAGTTGGAAGCGACCCTTTTTCCAGAGGCATTGAGGGTCAGCAAGCGGAGGGCGCAGGCTCAAGCTGCTCGGCAAGGAAAAGTCAGGGGTAACAGCAGGATCAAGAACCGGGCGGCGACTGGAAACGCAGTTCGCTGTGTTCTCGGAAGTGCTGTAGCCCTAACGAGGCCAGGAGGCAGGAGCCGGGGACGCGAATTGGGCGGGTCAGCCACAGAAACGATGGGCCGAATGGTCTCGCCCTGGGCTCCACGTCAGGCTGCATTCCGGAGATGGAGACGGGCAGCCTTGGCGACGGGTGTGGATATGCGATCAGGAGCTCACCTTAGCGTCCGATGTAACGCTAAAGTTACCAGCGGACTCTGTCAGCCTCGGACTGTCTCCAGGGAGTGGAATGGAGTCACCAGAGGGTTTTGAGTACAGGAGTAGCGAAGTCTTGCTTCAGTTGTCTATAACCCTTGGTTGGACCGCACCTGGAGCGCTGTGCGCAGTTTTGGTCCCCTTTACCTCAGGAAGGGTGTTATTGCCACAGAGGGAGCGCTGCGAAGGTTCACCGGACTTGTTCCCGGGATGGCGGGACTGTCCTGCGGAGGGAGTTTGGGGGAAACTGTGTTCTCCCTCGAGTTTCGAAGAACGAGAGGCGATCGCACCGAAAGTTACAGGGTACGCAAAGGGGCAGACAGGGTAGACGCAGGTGAGACGTTCGCCCTTGGCTGGGGAGCCTAGAACCAGGGGATGCGATTTTCAAAATAAGGGGGGAGTTACTGAGGAGCGAGGTGAGGAGAAATGTTATTTACTCTCGAGGGTTGTGAATCTTTGAAATTCTCTACCCCAGAGGGATGTGGAAACTCAGTCACTGAGTGTGTTTAAAGCAGAGATTGAAGAGATTTCTCAATACCGGTGATGTAAAGGATTATGGGGATAATGTGAGGGTGGGGGGGGGGGGTGGGGGGGGTGGGGAAAGGCATGGAAGTGGGTGATCAGCAACGATCGTACTGAATGGTGGAGCGGGCTCGATGGGCTGAATGGCCCACTCCTCTTCCGTCGTTCCTACGTATCCCGGGGACGGAGTTTGGAGCGGGATGCAAAAACGACGGCTTCAGTCTTCCCCAATGTTTAATCAGAGGAAATTTCTGTTCACCCAGGACTGGGTATCGGTTAAGCAGATGAGAAATGGTGGTGGCATCACAGTCGAAATCCTCGCAGAGGAAGGGGAGGTTGGAGATGGAGAAGGATGTGTGCAAGGGTACTGGCATCAAGGGTCAAGACGCACAGTACACCCGGGTGTCAGGAAGATATAATAATTATCATAACGTTATTGGAATTTATTGTAGGGTAATTCTTTCGAGTTATCAACAGTCACAGATTGCAACTCTTTCGAGTACAATCACAGTTCTTGGTTTCCGGGAGTGGGACATGAACCCACAACCCTCTGATTCAAAGGCGAGGGTGCTATGAACTGAGCCACAGCTGACACCTCTAGGGTAATAGTGGGGTCTGTGTCCGTGGGACTTAATTGAATTAAAGGCAGCTGGTCTGAAGGCTTTGATGGATCAGAAGGTAAACTAGGTTTCAAACATTAAGTAGGTAAACATGGGTGAAGTTGTAGAATGTGAGGCGTGAAGGGAACATTTGCATTTTTTAAATAAACCAGGCTGGCTTGAATTCAAAAGAGGGGGGTGAAATGTTTCACCAAGCCAGAAGTGAAGAAACAGTGTGTTTACTTTTCCCAAAGATGACCAGTAAAATTGGTACTTTGATCGATTTTTATTATGAGGGAGGTAAAGTCCAAAGGCAAAGTGAAACAATGGGAATTTGCATTCAAGGAGGGAAAATATGCACAAAGGAGAGAAGGCTGTGTGCAAGGGAGGGCATCTTAAGATCTAACAAGCCTGAAAAGCCTCCGGCATCTGAGCCTCAAGCTGCTGTCTAAAGAAACGCAAGTTAAGAAACCTCACTTTAAATTCGACCGTTCTGGGCATCGTGTTACTTTGCCTGGGTCTTTTAAAAATATGTGTTTTTATTGTTGCCTTTTAATGGAGGTGTAACTGGGAATTAGATTAATCTGGGGAGCTAGAAGTTATTATAGTAATTTGTAAACCTACGTACGTACTCAAGATCATTTTAAAAATAATTTTAATAAAGGTGTGATTTAGTTTTTTAAGAAACCGATGAGACTCATTGGCTGCCTTTTTACTCAATTCAAAACCCCCATCGCGAAATAAATACAAATTGCAAACAGTTGTGGCAACTGCTTCAAGTTTCCCTCTGGAATTTGGGCATCTTGGCGCCTACCATCCACCCGCCATAACAACCGGGCGAGGGCATCCCAGGCTCAAGAAAGCACCGCATCACTCGCTTGCTAACACAGCCGAACGAAAACAGCAACCACGCCTTGCATCTAGGTAGCGCCTTTACATTTCGTTGGCGGGACGTGGGCCGTCGCTGGCGAAGTCGGTGGGCATTGACCATTCCTGGTTGACCTCAAGGAGGCGGTGGTGAGGTGCCACCCAGAGCACGATGGAAGGGCTGCCTTGGCCACTTCGTAGGGGCCGTTACAGGGTCAGCCACATTGCTGCGGGTCCGAGCTCACACGTAGGGCCCAGACCGGGAAAGGATGGCCGGTTTCCTTTCCCGAGATACGTAAAAGAGTGTAGAAGCTAGGAGCAGGAGTAGGCCATTCGGCCCTTCGAGCCTGCTCCACCATTCCATATGATCATGGCTGATCCTCTACCTCAACACCATACTCCTGCTTTCTCTCCATACCCCTTGATGCCCCTAACATCCAAAAAATGATCAATTTCTGTCTGGAATATACTCAGTGACCCAGCCTCCACAGCCCCCTGTTGTAGAGAATTCCACACGTTGACCACCCTCTGAGGGAAGACATTTTTCCTCATCTCAGTCCTAAATGGCCTGCCCCGTATCCTGAGACTGTGACCCCTGGTTCTAGACTCCCCATCCAGGAGAAACATCCTCCCTGCATCCACTCTGTCTAACCCTGTCAGAATTTCACATGTTTCAATCAGATCCCCTCTCATTCTTCTAAACTCTAGTGAATACAGGGCCCAGTCGAACCAATCCCTCCTCATATGACAGTCCTGTCATCCCCGGTATCAGCCTAGTGAACCTTCGCTGCGCTCCCTCTATGGCAAGTATATCCTTTCTTAGGTAGAGAGATCAAAACTGCACGCAATACTCCAGGAGTGGTCTCACCAAGGCCCTGTACAGCTGCAGTAAGACATCCCTACTTCTGAACTCAAATCCTCTCGCAATGAAGGCCAACATACCATTTGCCTTCCTCACTGCTTGCTGCACCTGCCTGTTTACTTTCATTGACTGGTGTACAAGGACACCCAGATCCCTTTGTTCATCCACATTCCCCAATATATCACCATTTAAATAATACTCTGTTTTTTGCATCAAAGCGTATAACTTCACATTTATCCACGTTATACTGCATCTGCCGTGTGTTTGCCCACACACACAACTTGTCTAAATCGCCCTGAAGCCTCCTTGCATCCTCCTCACAACCCACAACCCCACCCAGTTTTGTGTCATTAGCAAACTTGGAAATATTGTATTTGGCTTCCTCATCCAAGTCATTTATATATACATCGTGTATCGCTGGGGCCCAAGCACTGATCCCTGTGGTACACCACTAATCACCGCCTGCCACCCGGAAAAAGACCCATTCATTCCCACACTCTGTTTCCGGTCTGTCAACCAATTCTCAATCCGTGCCAGTATATTACCCCCGACCCTATGTGCTTTAATTTTTCCCACTAGCCTCTCATGTGGAACCTTATCAAAAGCCTTCTTGAAATCCAAATACACCACATCGACTGGTTCTCCCTTATCTACTCTACTCATTACATCCCCAAAAAACTCCAGTAGATTAGTTAAGCATGATTTCTCTCTCATAAACCCATGCTGACTTTGTCTAATCCTGTTAATGCTTTCCAAGTGTTCTGTTACCACGTCTTTCACGATAGACTCTAGCATTTTCCCCACTGCTGATGTTAGGCTAACTGGTCTGTGATTCTCTGTTTTTTCCCTCCCTCCTTTTTAAATAGCGGGGTTACATTTACCACCCTCCAATCTGTAGGAACTGCTCCAGAGTCTATAGGATTTTGGAAAATGACCACCAATGCATCCAATATTTCCAGGGTCACTTCCTTTAGTGCTCTGGGATGTAGGTTATCAGGCTCTGGGGATTTTTCAGCCTTTAACCCCATTAGTTTCTCTAGCACCATTTAAAAAAAAAATACTGATTTTCTTCCATTCCTCCCTCCCTCTCACCAGACCCTTGGTTCCCTAACATTTCTGGGAAATTATTTCTGTCCTCTTTTGTGAGGACAGAACCAAAATATGTGTTCAATTCTTCTGCCATTTCTTTGTTCCCCATTATAAATTCCCCTGTTTCTGACTGCAAGGGACCTACATTTGTCTTTGCTAATCTTTTTCTCTTCACATGTTTATAGAAGCTTTTACAGTCAGTTTTTATGTTCCCTGCAATTTTACTCTCATACTCCATTTTCTCCTTTCTTGATCAATCTCTTTGTCCACTTTTGCTGAATTCTAAACTGCTCCCAATCCTCAAGGCTTGCTGCTTTGTCTAGCAATTTTATATGTCTCCTCTTTGGATCTAATACTATCCCTAATTTATTTTGCAATCCATGATTGAGCCACCTTTCCTGTTTTATATTTGCGCCAGACAGGAATGAATAATTGTTGTAATTCATACCTATGTTCCTTAAGTATTAGTCATTGCCTATCCACTGTCAACCCTTTCAGTAAGGTTCCCCAATCCATCAATGCCAACTCGTGCCTCATACCCTCATAGTTCCCTTTATTTAGATTCAGGACCTTAGTTTCAGGTTCAACTTCTTCACTCTCCATTTTAATGAACAATTCCATCATTTTATGGTCACTCTTCCCCAAGGGACCCCGCACAACAAGATGGTTAGTTAATCTTTTCTCATTGCACAATACCCAGTCCAGGATAGCCTTGCTCTCTAGTTGGTTCCTCAATGTATTGGTCTAAAAAATCATCACGTACACACTCCAGGAAATCCTGCTCCAGCAGTATTATTGCTAGTTTGGTTTGTCCAATTTATATGTCGATTAAAGTCACCCATGGTTACAGTTGTGCCCTTTTATAGCATTCGTCTCTAATTTCCTGTTTAATGTTTTCCCTTACATCTCCGTTACTGTTTGGGGACGTATAGACAACCCCCCCGACCACCAACGGTTTCTACCCCTTGGTGTTTCTTATCTCCACCCAAACAGATTCCACATCATGATTTTCTGAGCCAATATCCTCCCTCACTATTGCATGGATTTCCTCCTTTACTAACAGCGCTACCCCACCTCCTTTCCCGATTTTGTCTGTCCATCATGAAACGTGCTAACGCACTTATCGGGGGGGGGTGAGGGAGGGGGTGGGGTGATCAAAATCAATATGGCCCCCAGCCACACAAGGAGATATAAGACACAGGTGACCACACGCTCGGCCAAAGAGGGAGGTTTTTACGAGTGTCTTAAAGGAGGAGAGAGAGACAGAGAGAGAGAGAGAGAGGCGGAGAGGTTTAGGGGGGGGAATTCCAGAGCTTAGAGCCAACCCCCCAGGCAGCTGAAGGCACGGCCGCCAATGGTGGAGCGATGGGAATCGGAGGATGCTCGGGAGGCCAGAATTGGATGAGTGCAGAGATCTCGTAGGGTTGTAGGAGGTTACAGAGAGAGGGAGGAGTTGTAGGGGCTGGAGGAGGTTACAGAGATAGGGAGGGTTGTAGGGGACTGGAGGAGGTTACAGAGATAGGGAGGGGTGTAGGGGCTGGAGGAGGTTACAGAGATAGGGATGGGTGTAGTGGGCCGAAGGAGGTTACAGAGATAGGGGGGGCTGGAGGAGGTTACAGAGATAGGGAGGGGTGTAGGGGCTGGAGGAGGTTACAGAGATAGGGAGGGTTGTAGGGGCTGGAGGAGGTTACAGAGATAGGGAGGGGTGTAGTGGGCCGGAGGAGGTTACAGAGATAGGGGGGGCTGGAGGAGGTTACAGAGATAGGGAGGGGTGTAGGGGCTGGAGGAGGTTACAGAGATAGGGAGGGTTGTAGGGGCTGGAGGAGGTTACAGAGATAGGGAGGGGTGTAGTGGGCCGGAGGAGGTTACAGAGATAGGGGGGACTGGAGGAGGTTACAGAGATAGGGAGGGGTGTAGGGGCTGGAGGAGGTTACAGAGAGAGGGAGGGTTGTAGGGGCTGGAGGAGGTTACATAGATAGGGAGGGTGTAGGGGCTGGAGGAGGTTACAGAGATAGGGAGGTGTGTAGGGGCTGGAGGAGGTTACAGAGATAGGGAGGGGTGTAGGGGCTGGAGGAGGTTACAGAGATAGGGAGGGGTGTAGGGGACTGGAGGAGGTTACAGAGATAGGGAGGGGTGTAGGGGACTGGAGGAGGTTACAGAGATAGGGAGGGGTGAAGGGGACTGGAGAAGGTTACAGAGATAGGGAGGGGTGTAGGGGGCTGGAGAAGGTTACAGAGATAGGGAGGGTTGTAGGGGCTGCAGGAGGTTACAGAGATAGGGAGGGGTGTAGGGGACTGGAGGAGGTTACAGAGATAGGGAGGGGTGTAGGGGACTGGAGGAGGTTACAGAGATAGGGAGGGGTGTAGGGGACTGGAGAAGGTTACAGAGATAGGGAGGGGGTGTAGGGGACTGGAGGAGGTTACAGAGATAGGGAGGGGGTGTAGGGGACTGGAGGAGGTTACAGAGATAGGGAGGGGTTGTAGGGGACTGGAGGAGGTTACAGGGATAGCTGGGACGAGGAGCAGGCACAAAAGCCAGAAGGTATCGGTCAGTCTGTAAACCATCCCTGCAGCCCTGCCTAGAATTTCACAGAAATCAGGGACTCCACAGAGACGGCATTTCACACATCACCGATTTATTTGACACGTACAAGCCCAGTAGTGGGAACCATTGACAACTGCTGACACAGACAGGGTTCAGCCCTGCGTGTGGCTCACAGCAAAAGCACAATAAAGCAGGCAAATCTCTGAATTTTGCGGGCAGCAATCTATTCGCCATACCTCAGGAACGAGATGCTCGCCCTCGAACGAGTGCGGCCAAAGCTCAGCGGGTTATATTGTGAGGCCAATTTGCACAGGATGAGTAAAGGATTTGATGGGGTTGATGGAGAGGGGCTGTTTCTTCTGGTGTGGTTTCACGGGGTGCGTGCATCGCTGGACTGGGCCCAGTATTTACTGCCCTGTCCCCTAATCGCCCCCTTGAGAAGGTGGTGGGTGAGCTGCCTTCTTGAACCGCTGCAGTCCCCAGTGTGGTGTAGGTACACCCACAGCGCTGTTAGGGAGGGAGTTCCAGGATTTTGTCCCTGTGGTGTAGGTACACCCACAGCGCTGTTGTGGAGGGAGTTCCAGGTTTTGTCCCTGTGGTGTAGGTACACCCATGGCGCTGTTAGGGAGGGAGTTCCAGGTTTTGTCCCTGTGGTGTAGGTACACCCACAGTGCTGTTAGGGAGGGAGTTCCAGGATTTTGGCCCAGCGACAGTGAAGGAACGGCCAATATATCTCCAAGTCTGCTCTGGATGTGGTTGGCTCTTAAATGCCCTCTGAAATGGCCGAGCGAGATACTCAAGTTATATCGAACCGCTACGAAGTCTTAACATGAAACTGGACGGACCCACCCGACATCGACCCAGGCACCGGCAATGACAACGGCAATCTGAACCCTGTCGACCCTGCAAAGACCTCCTTGACTAACATCTGGGGGCTTGTGCCCAAATTGGGAGTGCTGGGTCCCACAGACCGGTCCAGCAACAGCCCAATATCACAGTAGCAGCAGTGTGTACACCATCTACAAGATGCACTGCAGCAACTCACCAAGGCTCCTTCGACAGCACCATCCAAACCCAAGACCGCTACCATCTAGAAGGACAAGGGCAGCAGACACATGGGGAACACCCACCACCTGGAAGTTCCCCCTCCGAGCCCCTCACCATCCCGACTTGGAAATATATCGGCCGTTCCTTCACTGTCGCTGGGTCAAAATCCTGGAACTCCCTCCCTAACAGCGCTGTGGGTGTACCTACACCACACAGGGGACAAAATCCTGGAACTCCCTCCCTAACAGCGCTGTGGATGTACCTACACCACAGGGGACAAAATCCTGGAACTCCCTCCCTAACAGCGCTGTGGATGTACCTACACCACAGGGACAAAATCCTGGAACTCCCTCCCTAACAGCGCTGTGGGTGTACCTACACCACAGGGGGCTGCAGCGGTTCAAGAAGGCGGCTCACCCACCACCTTCTCAAGGGGGCGATTAGAGACGGGCAATAAATGCTGGGCCCGGCCCCAGCGACGCCCACATCCCCGTGAACGAGTAAAGGAGGAGTCGGGAGGGTGAGTGGCTCGGAGGGGAATTTCTCGGAGGGGGGTGTTCCCCATGCGAGGTGGGGGGGAGGGGGGGGGGGGTACTACCTTAAAATTCAGGGGCAATGTCAAGATGACTCCTCGGTTTCTTAAGCTGCTATTGGGGGGTGGGGGGGGGGTGGGATACTAATTGAGCCAGCGCTTCGGAAGCCTGTACGCCAGCGGATCCCAAGCTGAGGGTCGTGACCCCCCCCCAGTGGGGTCACGGGGGGCGTGACATTCGGGGGGTCACGGGGCGAGTTTTTGGGGTCAGCTGCCGAGGGGGGTTACAGAGACGCAGGATAAGGAGATATTAACACTGAGGACAGGGCAGCTCTCCCTCTATCTTCAAACACGCACCAGGATAACTGACCACCTTCAAAACTATAACATGGTGGCAGCGTGATGTTATTCACTTTGGTGCTAAGAATAGGAAAGCAGAATTATAACCGGCGTTGGGCGTTGGTGTTCAAAGAGACTTGGGGGGTGCGCGCACGAGGAGCACAGAAAGGTAGCAACGCGGGTCCAGCGAGGCAAATGCCGCGTCAGCCTTTAGGGCAAGGGGATCGGACAAGAACAAGGAAGTCTCGCTACAGTCGTACAGGGTTTTTTTGGCGAGGCCACATCTGGAGGACCCCGTGTGCAGTTTTGGGTCTCCACGATGAAGGAAGGAGATACTCCTGGGAGAACGGTACAGCGAAGGGGGGGGTCACTCGATCGGTCCCTGGGATGAGGGGATTGAGCGAATTGGGCCGATGAGTCTCCGGGAGTTTAGGAAGGAACGAGAGGAGCGATCTCGCTGAAACCCCACAGGGTGATGAAGGGCTTTGACAGGGTTGGGGGGGCTGCTGAGAGATTGTTCCCCGCTGCTCGGGGAGTGGGGGGGGGGGGATCTATAAACACGGGGAGGAGGAGGGGGAGACACAGTCCGAGGGTGAGAGGGAGGTCGGCCATTTTGGACGGAGATGAGGAGATATTTCTGCACTCAGGAGGCGGTGAATCTTCGGAAGCCTCTACAAAGTCCGCATTTCTTTCCTCTTCGCAACGTCTGGGGCACAGGAGGAGGAGGCAAGCGTGGTCAGCCGGTGAGAGAAGGTGGCCGGTCTGCCGTTGGAACTCCAGAACCTCTCCGCCGTGTCCCTCAACAGCCTCGCTCCACCAAGGCCTCTCAAACTCAAGAGTGAAAACGAGTTGATCCGGCATCAATCGCCCCTTGGCGGAAGAGGGTTACAAACTCCGACCACCCCTTTCGCGTGTAGGAGCGTTTCCTCATTAGAGGCGCCTGGAGGATCTGCCTCAAACGCTCAGGCTCTTGGTTCCCCCCCCACCTCTTGTCTTGTCCAACCGGCCAGAAGGTGGTTTCTCAGATTTGCAGAATCGTCATGGCGCAGGGAGGAGGCCTCTTGGCCCATCGGCTCTCCAAATGAGCAGCCCACCGAGTCCCGCTCCCCCTGTCTTCTCCCCGTCGCCCTGCACATTCCTCGTTTTCAGAGAATAATCCCATTCCCTCTTGAGCCTACCTCCTCCCCACACACACACTCTCGGGCAGCGCCTTCCAGACCCCTGACCACTCGCCATGTGAGAACATTTCTCCTCGTGTGTGGCCCTCGCTTCTTTTACCGATCGCCTCGAACCCCGCCTCCCTCCGCTTCCTCGAACCCTGCCTCCCTCCGCTTCCTCAAACGCCGCCTCCCTCCGCTTCCTCGAACCCCGCCTCCCTCCGCTTCCCCGAACCCCGCCTCCCTCCGCTTCCTCGAACCCCGCCTCCCTCCGCTTCCCCATCCTCCCTCCGCTTCCTCGAACCCTGCCTCCCTCCGGTTCCATGCCAACGGGAATGGTTTCTCCCGGTCGGCTCCCTGTCCCAGACCGCCCCCCCTCGCGGTTTTGAACACCTCGACCAAAACACCTCCTCTCCAACCTTCTCTTCTCCGAGGGGAGCAGTCCCGACTTCTCCGATCTCCCCGTGTGACTGACGTCCCTCGTCCCCGGAACCATTCCCGAGAATCATTTCCGCTCTCTCTCCCCAACGCCTTCACCTCCTTCCATCCAGAACTGGATGCAACACTGCAGCTGAGGCCAAACTGGTGACTTATACAAATTTGGTATAACCCCCTTGTACTCTTGTACTCAATGCCCCTATTAATAAAGCCCAGGATACCGTCTGCTTTATTAACTGCTCTCTCCACCTGTCCTGCCATCCTCAATAGTTTAAGCACATATACACCCAAGTCTTTCTCTCCTGCACACCCTGTAGAGTTAGAAGTATATTGAGTAACAGAGAGGGGGGTAGATACGGGTAATGTCATCGATGCACTATATTGAGATTTCCATACAGCCTTGCAGAAGGCTGTTAAGAGCCAACCATGGTCACTGTGGGGTCTGGAGTCACATGTAGGCCAGACCGGGTAAGGACGGCAGATTTCCCTTCCCCAAAGGGGCAGCAGTGAACCCAGATGGGGTTTTTACGCCAGTGGTTTCATGGTCACCGTCGCTGGGATGAGCGTCCGATTCCGTATTGTTCGTGGAATTGAAATTCCGCTGGATGCCGTGGTGAGATCTGAACCCTTGTCCCTAGGGCCTCTGGATTACTAGCCCAGTGGCATTACCACCACGCCAGCGGCTCCCCCCAAAATTTAACCCTTGGGAGCCCGGGTGTCATTCTGCTGAATCTACACTGCGTTCCATCCCAGGCCACTATAACCTTCCTAAAGCGCAGAATCGCACACAGGTAACTCCCACGTATGATCTAACCAAGGTTTTGTACAGGCTGAAGCATGACTTCCACCCCCGAGCCTCGATATATAAGACAATGGTGAGAATGGAGAGGTGGGAGGGGAAGGGGGGAGGTGTGACAGAGAGACAGGGAGTGTGGCTGGGGGGGGTAAGTGTAATCGGTTTTTAAAAATGTATTCGCTAAAGGGATGTGGGCCTCACTGACTAGGCCCAGCATTTATTGCCCATCCCCTTATTGCCCCCTTGAGAAGGTGGTGGGTGAGCCGCCTTCTTGAACCGCTGCAGTCCCCTGTGGTGTAGGTACACCCACCGTGCTGTTAGGGTGGGAGTTCCAGGGTTTTGTCCCCTGTGGTGTAGGTACACCCACGGCGCTGTTAGGGTGGGAGTTCCAGGGTTTTGTCCCCTGTGGTGTAGGTACACCCATGGCGCTGTTAGGGTGGGAGTTCAAGGGTTTTGTCCCCTGTGGTGTAGGTACACCCACAGCGCTGTCAGGGAGGGAGTTCAAGGGTTTTGTCCCTGTGGTGTAGGTACACCCACAGTGCTGTTAGGGTGGGAGTTCAAGGGTTTTGTCCCTGTGGTGTAGGTACACCCACAGCGCTGTCAGGGAGGGAGTTCCAGGATTTTGTCCCTGTGGTGTAGGTACACCCACAGCGCTGTTAGGGAGGGAGTTCCAGGATTTTGTCCCCTGTGGTGTAGGTACACCCACAGGGCTGTTAGGGAGGGAGTTCCAGGATTTTATCCCTGTGGTGTAGGTACACCCATGGCGCTGTTAGGGAGGGTGTTCCAGGATTTTGTCCCCTGTGGTGTAGGTACAACCACGGCGCTGTTAGGGAGGGAGTTCCAGGATTTTGTCCCTGTGGTGTAGGTACACCCACAGCGCTGTTAGGGAGGGAGTTCCAGGATTTTGTCCCCTGTGGTGTAGGTACACCCACAGCGCTGTTAGGGAGGGAGTTCCAGGATTTTGACACAGCGACAGTGAAGGAACGGCCAATATATTTCCATGGGATGGTGAGGGGCTCGGAGGGGGATCTTCCAGGTGGTGGTGTTCCCCATGTGTCTGCTGCCCCTTGTCCTTCTAGATGGTAGCGGCCGTGGGTTTGGAAGATGCTGTCGAAGGAGCCTTGGTGAGTTGCTGCAGGGCATCTTGTAGATGGTACACACACTGCTGCTACTGTGCGTCGGTGGTGGAGGGAGTGAATGTTTGTGGATGGGGTGCCGATCGAGCGGGGGCTGCTTTGTCCTGGACGGTGTCGAGCTTCTCGAGTGTTGTGGGAGCTGCACTCATCCAGGCAAAGTGGGGAGTATCCCATCACACTCCTGACTTGTGCCTTGTAGATGGTGGACAGGCTTTGGGGTTGGGGGGGAGTCAGGAGGTGAGTTACTTGCCGCAGGATTCCCAGCCTCTGACCTGTGCGTGTAGCCACACAAGGGGAGGCGATGGTGTAGTAACCCAGAGACCCAGGGTGATGCTCTGGGGACCACGGTTCGAATCTCGCCACTGCAGATGGTGGAATTTGAATTCAATAAAAATCTGGAATTAAAAGTCTAATGAGGACCATGGAACCATTGCCGATTGTTGTAAAAAACCCATCTGGTTCAGTCATGCCCTTTAGGGAAGGAAATCTGCCGTCCGTACCTGGTCTGGCCTACATGTGACTCCAGGTCCACAGCGATGTGGTTGAGTCTTTAAATGCCCTCTGAAATGGCCTAGCAAGCTACTCAGTTCAAGGATAGTTAGGGGTGGTCAACAACCGCTGGCTTAGCCAACGACGCTGGTGTCCCATGAACGAACATATTAAAACAGTGGCTGGTCCAGTTCAGTTTCTGCTCAATGGTAACCCCCAGGATGTTGATAGTGGGGAGGATTCAGCGATGGTGATGCCATTGAACATCAAGGATGGTTGGATTCTCTCTTGTTGGAGATGGTCATTGCCTGTTGGCACTTGTGTGGGCGCGAACGTTACTTGTCAGCCCAAGGCTTGGATATTGTCCAGGGTCTCGCCCCATTTGGACACGGGGCTGCTTCAGTATCCGAGGAGTCGCGAATGGTGCTGAACGTTGTGCGATCATCAGCGAACATCCCCACTTCTGACCTTAGGATGGGAGGAAAGTCATTGACGGAGCAGCTGAAGATGGTTGGTTGCGATGGGAGGAAAGTCATTGACGGAGCAGCTGAAGATGGTTGGTTGCGATGGGAGGAAAGTCATTGACGGAGCAGCTGAAGATGGTTGCTTGTGATGGGAGGAAAGTCATTGACGGAGCAGCTGAAGATGGTTGGTTGTGATGGGAGGAAAGTCATTGACGGAGCAGCTGAAGATGGTTGGTTGTGATGGGAGGAAAGTCATTGACGGAGCAGCGGAAGATGGTTGGTTGTGATGGGAGGAAAGTCATTGACGGAGCAGCTGAAGATGGTTGGTTGTGATGGGAGGAAAGTCATTGACGGAGCAGCTGAAGATGGTTGATTGCGATGGGAGGAAAGTCATTGACGGAGCAGCTGAAGATGGTTGGGCAGAGGACACGACCCTGAGGGACTCCTGCGGCGATGTCCTGGAGCTGAGATGATCGACCCCGCCCCCCAACAATCGCCACCATCTTCCTTTGGTGCTGGGCATGACTCCAACCCAACGGAGAGCCTTCCCCCCGCAATTCCCGCTGGCCCCCAGTTTTGCCGGCGATCGCCGCGGTGACGATGGAGGGCGCTGTGCCGCCCGCGTCCGGGTCGTCGGCTATATCGGTCAGGGCGGCGCCTCGTCGGCGTGGACCCGCCGGTGGGTGCGGAGGTTGGAGGACTGGGCGAACCCCTTGCCGCACACGGGACAGGTGAAGGGCCGCTCGCCGGAGTGAACCCGCTGGTGCCGGAGCAGGACGGAGGACTCGCCGAAGCCCTTGCCGCACACGGGGCAGGCGAAGGGCCGGGCGCCGGTGTGGACCCCCCGGTGCCGCAGCAGGTGGTACTGCTTGGCGAAGCCCTTGCCGCACACGGGGCAGGGGAAGGGCCGCTCGCCGGTGTGGACCCCCCGATGCCGCCGCAGCTCCTGGGGGCTCTTGAAGCCCTTGCCGCACTCGGGGCAGGCGAAGGGCCTCTCGGCCGCGTGGACCCGCTGGTGGCGCAGCAGGTGGGAGGGCTGGGCGAAGCCCTTGGCGCAGACAGCGCAGGTGTAGGGCCGCTCGCCGGTGTGGACGTGCCGGTGGGCCAGCAGGTGGTTGGACCGGGCGAAGCCCTTGCCGCAGATGGAGCAGGGGAAGGGCCGCTCGCCGGTGTGGGCCCGCCGGTGGACCGTCAGGTTGCCCGAGCTCTTGAAGCCCTTGCCGCAGTCCGGGCAGGTGTAGGGCCTCTCGCCGGTGTGGGAGCGCCGGTGGATCCTCAGGTCCCGGGGGCTCTTGAAGTGCTTGCCGCAGTCCGGGCAGGCGAAGGGGCGGGCGTCGGTGTGGACGAGCTGGTGGGCCCGCAGGTTGTAGGCCTGGGCGAAGCGCCGCCCGCAGGCCGGGCAGGCGAACGGGCGGCGCCCGGCAGCGCCCTCGCCCGCTGTGGCCGCCGCCACCACCGCGGCCGAGCGGCCCCGCCGCCCGCGTCTCCTCGGGGCTGCCAGCCGGCCGGCGAAGGCGAGGCAGGCTTGTCGGTGCCGCCGGCACGCTCCTCTCCCCCTCCCGTGCCCGAAGGCCCCTGGATGGGGAGGGGAGGAGGGGTGGGGTGCGGCTCTCT
Organism: Cetorhinus maximus; assembly: GCF_964194155.1. NCBI lineage: Eukaryota > Metazoa > Chordata > Chondrichthyes > Lamniformes > Cetorhinidae > Cetorhinus > Cetorhinus maximus. The sequence continues at coordinate 193,537 of NW_027596309.1, forward strand.
CTCTCTTGCCGGGTCTCCAAGTCCCGAAGCTTTTCCCGTCTCGTCGATCCTCCCCCTCCCGGCGGCCCAGCCCCTGCGGAGAGAGTTCGGGAAAAGGATCAGAGAGAAGAATCGGGCCATCCCGTCCTCCCTCCCGCCCCCCCCACCCGGCCAGCGCTCGTAACAAGCAAAGAGCGGATAAAGGGGAACCTGTAGATGTGCTGAGCTTGGGGGGTTTTCCAAAAGGGGGCCATGTCGAAGGTTATGGACGCGAGAGGTAGGAGCGCGCGGTGTAGTGTGCCGGGGGGGGTAACATCTTAGCCTGGTCGGAGGATCGGTTAGCTAACGGTTAGCTAACAGAGAGTAGGCATAAATGGGTCATTTTTCAGGTTGGCGGGATGTAACGAGTGGGGGGGCGGTGGGCACAGGGATCAGTGCCGGGACCTCAACTACTTACAATCCGTATCGACGACTTGGGGGGGGGCGAAGGTATCGAACGTCCGGCCGCTAACGTTGCTGACGGCGCCGAGATGGGGGCGGCAAAGTAAGCTGTGAAGAGGAGGCAGAGGGTCAGCAAAGGGGGAGAGAGAGGCGGGTTCAGCGAGCGGGCAGGCGGAGTACAACGTGGGGAAAATGTGAACTCCTCCGCTTTGGCGCAGGGAGGATAGGCCGAGCGGGGACGTTATTTAAAACGGAGAGGGACCTGTGCGGCGCGGAGGGATCTGGGCGTCCCGGTGCGTGAATCGCAAAAAAAGTTAAGTGTGATTAGGGAGGTAAACGGACTCCTGTTGTTTGGTGCAAGGGGGGGAATGGGGTGTGAAATTAGGGATGTTTTAATGCAGCTGTACAGGGCGTCAGTTGATATAGTTGATATGGATGGATGGATGGATGGATGGAATGGATGGATGGATGGATGGATTTGGATGGATGGAAGGAATAGATAGATGGATGGATGCCATGATGGATGGATGGATGGATGGATGAAAGGAATGGATGGATGGATGGATGGATGGATGGATGGATGGATGGATGGATGGATGGATGGATGAAAGGAATGGATGGATGGATGGATGGATGGATGGATGGATGGAATGGATGGATGGATGGATGGATGAAAGGAATGGATGGATGGATGGATGGATGGATGGATGGATGGATGGATGGATGGATGGATGGATGGAATGGATGGATGGATGGAATGGATGGATGGATGGATGGATGAAAGGAATGGATGGATGGATGGATGGATGAAAGGAATGGATGGATGGATGGATGGATGGATGGATGGATGGATGGATGGATGGATGGATGGATGGATGGAATGGATGGATGGATGGATGGATGAAAGGAATGGATGGATGGAATGGATGGATGGATGGATGGATTTGGATGGATGGAAGGAATAGATAGATGGATGGATGCCATGATGGATGGATGGATGGATGGATGGATGGATGAAAGGAATGGATGGATGGATGGATGGAATGGATGGATGGATGGATGGATGAAAGGAATGGATGGATGCATGGATGGATGGATGGATGGATGGATGGATGGAATGGATGAAAGGAATGGGTGGATGGAATGGATGGATGGATGGATGAAAGGAATGGATGGATGGATGGATGGATGGATGGAATGGATGAAAGGAATGGATGCATGGAATGGATATGGAATGGATGGATGGATGGATGGATGGAATGGATGGATGGATGCCATGATGTCTAGATGCCATGATAAGATATAGTTGCATTAGAAGCAGTTCAGAGAAGGTTCGCTTGACTCGTTCCCAGGCGTGAAGGGCTTATCCTATGTAGAAAGGTTGAGCAGGTTGGGCCTATACCCAATGGAGTTTAGAGGAACGAGTGGTGATCTTATTGAAACATTGAAGATCCTGTGGGGTAGACGCCAGTAGGGCGTTTCCTCTTCTGGGGGGGACTAGAACTAGGGGACACAGTTTAAGAATAAGAGGACTACCATTTAAGACAAAGAGGAGGAGGAATTTCCTCTCTCTAGGAGGATCGTCAGTCTGTGGAATTCTCTCCCCCCCACCCTCAGAGAGCAGTGGAGGCCGGGTCACTGAATAAGATTCAAGGCTGAGCTAGACAGATTTCTAATCGACGAGAGAGTCGAGGGTTATGGGGAGGTGGGGGGAGCAGGCAGGAAAGTGGAGTTGAGACCACAGTCAGATCAGCCGTAATCTTATAGAAGGGGGGAGCAGGCTCAAAGGGCTGAATGGCCTGAATCTATGGAATTCATTGCCACAGAAGGCTGTGGAGGCCATAGGTCATTGAGTGTATTTAAGACGGAGATAGATAGGTTCTTGATTGGGTAAGGGGGGATCAAAGGTGACGGGGAGAAGGCGGGAGAATGGGGTTGAGAAACTTATCAGCCATGATTGAATGGCGGAGCAGACTCGATGGGCCGATTGGCCTAATTTCTGCTCCTATGTCTTATGGTCTTATGGCCTCCTCTTGCTCCTTGGTTCCCATGTTAACTGTGAGGAGGATAGCGTAGAACATCAGAGGGAAGTTACTAGAATGGGCGGACGGGTGGAAGATGAAGATCAATGTGAGGTGATTCAATTTGGTAGGAAGAATGTGCAGAGATATGTTATAAAATAAAGGATACAACTTTACAGAGGGTGCAGGAGCAGAGGGACCTGGGTGTATATGTGCATATATCATTGGAGGTGGCAGGACAGGTGGAGAGCGCAGTTAATAAAGCAGGCAGTATCCTAGGCTTTATTAATAGGGGCAGAGAGTACAAGAGCAGGGAGGTTATGTTGAACTTGTATAAGACACGAGTTCGGCCTCAGCTGGAGTGTTGTGTCCAGTTCTGGGCTCCGCACTTTATGGAGAGGGTGAAGGCTTTGGAGAGAGAGAGAGAGAGAGAGAGCGGAAAAGATTCGCGGGAATGGTTCCAGGGATGAGGAACTTCAGTCAGGTGGATAGATCGGAGATGTTGGGACTGTTCTCCTCGGAGAAGGGAAGGTGCGAGAGATTCGATGGAGGTGTTCGAAATCATGAGGGGGGGGTCTGGGACAGAGTTGACAGGGAGAAGCTGTTCCCATTGGCACAACTGAATATAAAAGTTAGGGAGGTGATGCCTCAGTTGTACAGGGCACTGGTGAGACCACATCTGGAGTGTTCGGTACAGTGCTGATCTCATTGTTTAAGAAAGGATGTAAATGTGTTGGAAGCAGTTCAGAGAAGGTTTACCAGACTAACACCAGGAATGGGCGGGTTGTCTTATGAGGAAAGGCCGGGCAGGTTAGGCTTGTATCCGCCGGAGTTTAGAAGAGTAAGAGGTGACTTGATTGAAACCTTTAAGATTCTGAGGGGTTCTTGGACAGGGTGGATCTGGAGAGGAGGTTTCCTCTTGTGGGAGAATCGAGTGGGAGAATCGAGAACGAGGCGGGGGTCACTGTTTAAAAATAAGGGGTTGCCCATTTAGGACAGAGATGAGACAAAATCTTTCACTCAAGAGGGTGGCGAGTTTTTGGAACTCTCTTCCTCGAAAGGCGGTGGAAGCAGAGTCTGTGAATATTTTTAAAGCGGAGCGGGATAGATGGTTCTTGTTCAGGCTTAAGGAGGGGTGGGGAGCAGTGGGCAGGAACGTGGGGTTGAGGTGACGACCAGGTCAGCCACGGTCTTACGGAACAGGCTCGGTGGGGGCCGACCCCTGCTCCTACAACCCCTGCGTTTTAAGGACCGAGGAGCGGAGGGAGGTGGGTTGAGGGCGATTTGGCAAAGGAGCGACGGCAGGGGAGGGGGAAGAGACCTTCTTGATGGTGGTGGTTCGGATCCGAGAGCGTGTTGGCGGAGAAGTGGGGGGGGGGGGTGGGGGGGTGGGTGGTGGGGGGGAGGGAATTGGAGCTGCCATCTGGAAAGGGAGGACGTGTGGGGTCAAGATGGTGGAGGGGGAGTGGGGGTGAGTGGGGGGGGAAGGTGTTGGTGGGCGGGAAGCGGCCGGACTTGCTCTCTCGGAGAGACGGGGCAGACGCGATGGGCTGAGTGGGATCTTTCTGTGCTGTGACTGGTCTGCCATTCCCAGCTCGGCCAACCCTGTGAGTTAGTCTGAGCCATAGCTAAATATATATATATATATGTTTTTTTTAAAGCTGTGATGAGGGTTTTTACCAATCTGGTCAAACAATTAAGTTCCAGGTCCCAACCCACACCCTCCAAAACTCATGTGTCTAACCTACTGGCCCCATTCTTCCCCCATCCATTGCCACTGCGCCTGCGCTGACTCCCCAGCCGCCGCGCCTGCGCCAAGACGGCCCCCTCCTCCCATCGTCGCCACCGCGCCTGCGCCTAGACGGCCCCCTCCTCCCGTCGTCGCCACCGCGCCTGCGCCCTCCCGCGGTTGCTGGGTAACCGCACGCGCCACGTGCCCCTCCCTCCCCTCCCCCACACCGCGCGCGGGGCGGTCTGGGTAGCAAAGTTCCTTTGACCGTTTGCCAGCAGCAGGGGCATCGACCGGTCTCGGGAGGAGGGAAAGAGATGAATGGAGACAACAGAATAAATGTAAAATACTAAGCCGGACACCTCCCCCATCCATCCCCATCATATCACATCATCCCATCCCCCCCACCCCCGGCCGGCGTCTCAACCTGAAAATGGCGGCAGCGATGGTGGTGCAGGAGAAGGAGGCAGTCACGTGACCCGCCCCACATACCTGATTGACACGGGTCCCAGCCAATCAGGGGGTGGTCACGTGCCCCCAAACTACCCACCCCACCACCTGATTGACATGGGCTCCAGCCAATAAGGATGGCTCGCGTCACCTACTACTCCACGCACACCTCTGATTAACATGGGTCCCAGCCAATCAGAAGGAGGGAGAGCAAGAGGCACCGCCCTGAAGACCAAATACCCTCCCTCCCTGAGTCCTCCAACCAATTGGCGGGCGGCGCACGCTCGGCGGGCAGGGGAGGGGGGTGGATGGCCCTGGCCGGCCCACTGCGCATGCTCAGGTCAATTCGCCCCATCCCCCTGCTCCACACAATGGAGCAGAGCAACCCCTGCATTTCCATAGCGCCTGGCACCTCCTCAGCACCATTTCTTCCTTCCCAGCCAATGGTGCCCTTTCTTTTTTTTTTAAAATTAAATTGAAAAATCCCCTGTACTCGAAACAGGGTCGGCGCCAATTAAATAATTCGCCCACGAGAACCCAGGGAAATTGGGGAGCGGGTGGCCGGCCAATTGGGGCACAGCGCGATCCCACCAGCAGCCAGCCAATGGTTGGGGGGGCGCTCAGAGCCAGAGCGAGGCGGCGGAGACGCCGGGAACGAAACCGGAGGGCCCCGGCGGGGCGGAGAATGGGGAACTCCAGCCAGGGGCCCCTCTGGGCAACGCCTCCGTGCAGGGGACGGACGGCAACGCCCTGGGGAGTCCCGACGATGAGAAGCGGTTCCCGAGGGAGGCCTGGTGTCCGGCCTCCCCGCCCGAGCGGCAGAGGGGGACGAGGAGAAACTGTTCCCCCTCGAGGCGGGGCACGGATTTAAGGCGATTGGCCGACGGGAACACGGGGAGAAACTTTCTCGTGCAGAGAGCGGCTCAGATCCCGGGGTACGCCGCCTGAGAGAGTGTGGCGGAGGCTGGTTTGTGGGATTTGGCCGGGCCCAGCATTTGTCGCCCATTCCCTAACTGCCCCCTTGAGAAGGTGGTGGGTGAGCTGCTTTCTTGAACCGCTGCAGCCTCCCTGTGGTGTAGGTACACCCACGGTGCTGTTAGGGAGGGAGTTCCAGGATTTTGTCCCCTGTGGTGTAGGTACACCCATGGCGCTGTTAGGGAGGGAGTTCCAGGATTTTGTCACTGTGGTGTAGGTACACCCACAGCGCTGTTAGGGAGGGAGTTCCAGGATTTTGTCCCCTGTGGTGTAGGTACACCCACAGCACTGTTAGGGAGGGAGTTCCAGGATTTTGTCCCCTGTGTGGTGTAGGTACACCCACAGTGCTGCTAGGGAGGGAGTTCCAGGATTTGTCCCCTGTGTGGTGTAGGTACACCCACAGCGCTGTTAGGGAGGGAGCTCCAGGATTTGTCCCCTGTGTGGTGTAGGTACACCCAGTGCTGTTAGGGAGGGAGTTCCAGGATTTGTCCCCTGTGTGGTGTAGGTACACCCACAGCGCTGTTAGGGAGGGAGTTCCAGGATTTTGTCCCCAGTGTGGTGTAGGTACATCCACAGCGCTGTTAGGGAGGGAGTTCCAGGATTTGTCCCCTGTGTGGTGTAGGTACACCCACAGTGCTGCTAGGGAGGGAGTTCCAGGATTTTGTCCCCTGTGGTGTAGGTACACCCACAGCGCTGTTAGGGAGGGAGTTCCAGGATTTTGTCCCCTGTGTGGTGTAGGTACACCCACAGCGCTGTTAGGGAGGGAGTTCCAGGATTTGGACCCAGCGACAGTGAAGGAACGGCCGATATATTTCCAAGTCGGGATGGTGAGGGGGCTCGGAGAGGGGGGAACTTCCAGGTGGTGGGTGTTCCCCATGTGTCTGCTGCCCCTTGTCCTTCTAGATGGTAGCGGTCGTGCGGGTTTGGGCGGTGCTGTTGAAGGAGCCTTGGCGTGGTCGCTGCAGTGCATCTTGTAGATGGTACACACACTGCTGCTACTGTGCGTCGGTGGGTGGAGGGAGGGAGTGAATGTTGGTGGATGGGGTGCTGATCGACCAGGGGAGGGGGGGTGGGGGTGGTTGTGCAGGCCAGTGGTGGAGCGGCGGGAAATCCCAGGCGTCGACCGATGGTCTCGAGGAGCTGTAAACGCGGCGCGGCCGGGACAGGACAGGATGATGAGGATGATGATGATCACGAAGACAACAACAGCGGGGTTGGTGGAATCAGATCGACCGGCAGTTTTAATGTGGGAAACGTCAGCAGATACAATCGTGGGACCACCGTACACCAAAAGTCAAGACACGCCGAAAAGAGTCAAAGGAGGACCGGCGTTTCGAAAGCGTCTCTGGCCCCACCGCGGAGGAAATCTTGGCTCCGGGACGGTCTTCCGGCGCGGCTCCTGTCGGCTGACGGAGAGACAGTATAGGGCACATCACCATTAGACGGCTACAAGGCTGAGCGCCAGTGTGTCGGCTACCCCTGCTTTTAGAGCTAGTGCCACGATTCTTTCGAGTTATCAACAGTCACAGACTGCAACTCTTTCGAGTACAATCACAGTTTCTTGGTTTTCCGGGAGTGGGACATGAACCCACAACCCTCTGACTCAAAGGCGAGGGCGCTATGAACTGAGCCACAGCTGACACCTCCCTCGGAGAGAGAGAGAGACACACAGAGAGAGACTGTCCGCTTTCGCAGTTGCCCCTTTAAGGGGCTGCTCTTTACTTTGCTAATTTCGTCCAATCGCTTTCGATTGCTTAGGGCTGGCACTAGGGGAGGGGGGGGGGGGTGGGGTTGTTGGGGACAAGGGGGGGGGGGGTGGGGGGTTTGTGAGCTGTCGCTGACTAGGCCAGGCCGGCATTCGTTGCCCATCCCTAAATGGTCCCCCACCCACCCCCTTCTCTCTCTCGCGCTCAGAGGGGGGGCACTTGGGAGTTACTCACGTCGCTGTGTGTGTGCGCGTGCGCGTGCGCGTGGTGGGTCTGGAGTCACGTGTAGGGCCAGACCGGGGGAAGGAGAGCAGATTTCCCTCCCCCCCCCCCCCCCCCGAGAGAGAGGGGGGGGGGGGAATGGGTGAACCCCCCCCCGATGGGGTATTTTTACCACCAATCGGCGACGGCCATCGTCGAAGCCTTTCCCATTCCAGGTTCTTTTTACATCGAATTCGAATTCCCCACCCGTCTGCACTGGGCCGGATTGGAACCCGGGTCCCGCCTCACCCGGACCTTCTGGATTACTAGCCGAGTGACGACTGCCGATTGGCCACCGTCTCTCCCCGCCCCCCACCCCCCCCCACCACAAACACAATGGCGCAGGGCGAGACGGAGAAGCCTCCTCTGCTGGAACACGAGCGCCAAGTCCGTCCGGGGCCAGGGGACAGGAGGGAGCCTCGGCCGGAGGGGAGGCCGTGAACCACAAGCGTCCGAGGATATCGTGGGGTGGGGGGGGGGTTGGGTGGGTGGGGGTGGTTGGGTGGGGGGGGGTGAGGGGGGTGGTTGGGTGGGTGGGGGGGGTGGTTGGGTGGGTGGGGGGGGTGGTTGGGTGGGTGGGTGGGGGTGGGGTGGGGGTGGGTGGGGGTGGGGTGGGGGTGGTTGGGTGGGGGGGGGTGAGGGGGGTGGTGGGGGGGGGTGAGGGGGGTGGTTGGGGGGGTGAGGGGGGTGGTTGGGTGGGTGGGGGTGAGGGGGGTGGTTGGGGGGGTGAGGGGGTGGTTGGGTGGGTGGGGGTGGTGGTTGGGTGGGTGGGGGTGGGTGGGGGTGGGGTGGGGGGTGGGTGTGGGGGGTGGGGTGGGTGGGGGTGGGGGGGGTGGTTGGGTGGGTGGGGGTGTGGGGGGTGGGTGGGCGGGGTGGGGGCGGGAAGGGCAACGAGCGCCGGGTAACCACGCGCCGACGAGTCGCCGAACGGTAGGGGACAGGCTCGTCCGTCGGGCTGAACGGCCACCTTCCTGCTGCTCCCCAACTCCGGGCATCTTTGTTTTGCCAAAAAAAAAAGACCCCGTCAGGGGGCACTAACCCACCCCGCCTCTCTCCCTCCCTTTACGGGGGAAGGGAAATCTAGCGTCCTTACCAGGTCCGGCCCGACACGTGACTCCAGGCCCCCACGGCCCACGAGTGGCCGACTCTTCACACTAGAACGCCCTCCGAACGACCAGGTAGTGAGGGGGTGGTGGGGGGTGGGGGGGGCGATAAGTGCTGACCAGGCCAGAGACGCCCTCATCCCGCCAGTGAATAATTTTTAAAAATAACCCCCCCGCCCGCCCCGCGTCCAATCCTTTGAGTCGAAAGCGATTCGACCAAGTTAAAAAAGACGGCGTCTCTCGGAGGGCTGGGCGACGGTTTCCTGCACACGGGAAGCAGGCGAATGGAGTCTCCCCGTCCGCCGACGCACAGGACGTTCAGGTCCCCCTCCCACGCAGGGGGGGGGCAGGCGAATGGTCAGCTCCTCTCCGTCCGACTCGATCTCCTTCTCTCCCTCCATGGCCCCCTTTCCCTCCCCTCCACCTCTCCCTTTTTCTCATTCTGTCTCTCTCTCTCTCTCTACCCTTCCCCCCCCCCTCAGTCTCTCTCCCTCTAACCCCCCTCCATCATTTCCTTCACATTCTCTCTCTCTCTCTCTCTCTCCCCACATCACTTCTCTCTCTCTACCCCTCCCTCTTTGTCTCTGCCTTTCCCCCCCCTCAGTCTCTCTGCCTTTGTCTCTGTCTCACTCTACCCCCTCCATTTCCTTTCTCCCTCTGTCTCTCTCTCTCTCCCCTCTCCATTTCCTTTCTCCCTCTGTCTCTCTCTCTCTCCCCTCTCCATTTCCTTTCTCCCTCTGTCGCTCTCTCTCCCCTCTCCATTTCCTTTCTCCCTCTGTCTCACTCTACCCCCTCCATTTCCTTTCTCCCTCTGTCGCTCTCTCTCCCCTCTCCATTTCCTTTCTCCCTCTGTCGCTCTCTCTCCCCTCTCCATTTCCTTTCTCCCTCTGTCGCTCTCTCTCCCCGGTTCCGTCTCTCGCTCTCCCCTCCATCATTTCCTTTCTCTCCCTGTCGTTCTCTCTCTCTCTCTCCCTTTCCCCGCTTCCGTTTCCGTCTCTCTCTCTCTCTCTCTCCCCCTGCACCCTTTGTCTCCCTGTCTCTCCCTCCCCCTATTCTCTTTCCCTCTGCCTTGGTCTCCCTCTCTACCCTACTCCAACTCTCCTCCTCCCCTTCATTCTCTCTCTCTCATGCCCCAACGCCCTGTCTCTCTCTCTCTCCAACCTCTATCTCTCTCTCTCTCATGCCGCAACGCCCTGTCTCTCTCTCTCTCTCTCTCCAACCTCTATCTCTCTCTCTCCTTCATTCTCTCTCTCACGACCCAAGGCCCTGACTCTCTCTCTCTCTCCAACCTCTATCTCTCTCTCCTTCATTCTCTCTCTCACGACCCAAGGCCCTGACTCTCTCTCTCTCTCTCTCCAACCTCTCTCTCCTTCATTCTCTCTCTCACGACCCAAGGTCCTGACTCTCTCTCTCTCTCCAACCTCTATCTCTCTCTCTCTCTCCTTCATTCTCTCTCTCTCACGACCCAAGGACCTGACCCTCTCTCTCTCTCTCCAACCTCTATCTCTCTCTCTCTCTCTCCTTCATTCTCTCTCTCTCTCCAACCTCTATCTCTCTCTCTCTCCCCTTCATTCTCTCTCACGACCCAACGCCCTGTCTCTTTCTCTCTCTCTCCCTCTCCCCCCCCCACCCCCCCCCACCGCCCCCGCAGCCCCCAACCCCACCCCCCGGGGGCGTCTCAGCAGTTCGGATGTACGAGCGCCTCGATGCGGGGCTGGGGCGGGGAGAGGGGAGCGGGCGGAGGAGTGGGGGGGCGGGCGTGGTGGTGGCGGGGGTGTTGGTGGTGGGGCGGGTGGGGTGGGGGTAGGGGTGCTCTCCCCGCTCCACGTGGATGCGCTGGTGCCTCAGCAGGTTGGAAGAGTACATGAAGCGCTTGGGGCAGTGGCCGCACAGGAAAGGCCGCTCGTCGGTGTGGACCCGCTCGTGCTGCATCAGCTCCTTGGAGCTCTTGAAGCGCTTGGCGCAGGCCGGGCAGGCGAAGGGGCGCCGGTCGGTGTGGACCCGCTGGTGGGTCAGCATGTCGGCCGAGCGGGTGAAGCGCTTGTCGCAGTGGCCGCAGCGGAAGGGCCGCTCGCCGGTGTGGATGCGCTGGTGCATCATCAGCTCCTTGGAGCTCTTGAAGCGCTTCCGGCACTCGGGGCAGGCGAAGGGCCGCTCGTCGGTGTGCACGCGGTGGTGGGTCAGCAGCTTGGAGGAGCAGGTGAAGCCCTTGCCGCACAGGGAGCAGGTGAAGGGCCGCTCGCCGGTGTGGACCCGCTGGTGGGTCAGCAGGTTGGAGGACTGGGTGAAGCCCTTGCCGCAGACCGAGCAGGTGAAGGGCCGCTCGCCGGTGTGGACCCGCTGGTGGGTCTCCAGCTCCGACGGGTAGTTGAAGCGCTTGCCGCAGTCGCCGCACTGGTAGGGCTGGGCCCCCGTGTGGCTGCGCCGGTGCCGGGCCAGGTTGGACGAGCGGCCGAAGATGCGCCCGCAGGCCAGGCAGGGGTACAGCTTTCCCGTGCCGCCGCCGCCATTGGGCGGCCCGTGGTGCCGCGGCCCGGTCGCCGCCGGCACGGGCGGGGGCGGGTAGAGGAAGTGGCAGGGCCGCCCCAGGGCCCGGCCGCAGCTGTGGCCCTCCCGCTCGGCAGCCTGGCCGAACGCCAGGCCACAGCCGGCACACACGAAAGGCTTGTCGGCGCCGAAGCCCACCACGATGTGCCGGGGCGGCGGGGCGCCGCCGCATCCGGCCGCCGGCGGGGGGTACAGGAAGCGGTAGGCCCCCTCGGCGGTGGTGGTGGTGGCCACCGCCGCCGCCGCAGCCACCCGCTCGCAGTTGTGGCTCAGCTGCTCCAGGGACTGGCTGAAGGCCAGGCCGCAGCCCGAGCAGATGTACAGCTTCTCGGCCCCCGGGTCGCTGCCGACGCCTCCGCAGCCGCCGTCCGCCCGCCCGTAGTCGCCCCCCAGGTCTCGGCACGAGGTCTGGCTCGAGCTGCCCGTCTGGAAATCCTCCACCTGCAACATCCTGGAAAACACAAATCAGAAGAACGAGGAGTGAGGGAGTGAGGAAGGGAGGGAGGGGAGGGAAAATAGTTGTTGCGTAGTACATGAGTGTCGCCGACTTTACAAGAAAGAGAGACGCTGTCGAAGTCTTTTTCCCCTACTTGCACTCATCAGGACAGACACGCCAAGAATATTAATTGGAAAGGGAGCAACAATTTATACCGCATGGGAAGAGAATGTCTGGCAAGTCGGGCCCGCCTGCAACGAATTTATCCAAAAGCTTGGCAGTTAACTGTTCTTTGCTGCATTCTCCGCGGCAGGCGTCTCGACCACTCAAGAGTCCTCCATCCTGCCAAACAATCGTCACTCTCTTCTCGTGCAGTGTAAATTGTTGTTCCATTTGAGATTTAGTATCCTTGCGAATCTCTCCTGGTGAGTGCAAGATAAATATATTTGACAGCATTGGCTCTTCGTTCAGCAATCCTCACGTGACAATAAGACAGCTTCCTCCCACCACATCCCCACGAGCAGATGGGCTGGGTGAACAGTGAATAGAACATGGCAGCCCCTACACCCCTCCCTATCTCTGTAACATCCTCCAGCCCCCTACACCTCTCCCTATCTCTGTAACCTCCTCCAGCCCCCTACACACCTCCTTCTCTCTGTAACCTCCTCCAACCCCCTACACCCCTCCCTATCTCTGTAACCTCCTCCAGCCCCTACACCCCTCCCTATCTCTGTAACCTCCTCCAGCCCCTACACCCCTCCCTATCTCTGTAACCTCCTCCAGCCCCTACACCCCTCCCTATCTCTGTAACCTCCTGCAGCCCCCTACACCCCTCCCAATCTCTGTAACCTCCTCCAGCCCCTACACCCCTCCCTATCTCTGTAACCTCCTCCAGCCCCTACACCCCTCCCTATCTCTGTAACCTCCTCCAGTCCCCTACACCCCTCCCTATCTCTGTAACCTCCTCCAGCCCCTACACCCCTCCCTATCTCTGTAACCTCCTCCAGCCCCCTACACCCCTCCCTATCTCTGTAACTTCCTCCAGCCCCCTACACCCCTCCCTATCTCTGTAACCTCCTCCAGCCCCAACAGCCCTCCCTATCTCTGTAACCTCCTCCAGCCCCCTACACCCCTCCCTATCTCTGTAACCTCCTCCAGCCCCTACAATCCTCCCTATCTCTGTAACCTCCTCCAGCCCCTACAACCCTCCCTATCTCTGTAACCTCCTCCAGCTCCTACACCCCACCCTATCTCTGTAACCTCCTCCAGCCCCTACACCCCTCCCTATCTCTGTAACTTCCTCCAGCCCCTACACCCCTCCCTATCCCTATAACCTCCTCCAGCCCCTACACCCCTCCCTATCTCTGTAACCTCCTCCAGCCCCCTACAACCCTCCCTAACTCAGTTACCTCCTCCAGCCCCTACACCCCTCCCTATCTCTGTAACCTCCTACAGCCCCTACACCCCTCCCTATCTCTGTAACCTCCTCCAGCCCCTACAACCCTCCCTATCTCTGTAACCTCCTCCAGCCCCTACACCCCTCCCTATCTCTGTAACCTCCTCCAGCCCCCTACACCTCTCCCAATCTCTGTAACGTCCTCCAGCCCCCTACACCCCTCCCTATCTCTGTAACCTCCTCTAGCCCCTACACCCCTCCCTATCTCTGTAACCTCCTCCAGCCCCTACCACCCTCCCTATCTCTGTAACCTCCTCCAGCCCCTAAAACCCTCCCCATCTCTGTAACCTCCTCCAGCCACAACACCTCTCCCTATCTCTATAACCTCCTCAACCCCTACACCCCTCCCTATCTCTGTAACCTCCTCCAGCCACAACACCCCTCCCTATCTCTGTAACCTCCTCCAGCCCCTAAAACCCTCCCCATCTCTGTAACCTCCTCCAGGCACAACACCTCTCCCTATCTCTGTAACCTCCTCCAGCCCCTACACCCCTCCCTATCTCTGTAACCTCCTCCAGTCCCCTACACCCCTCCCTATCTCTGTAACCTCCTCCAGCCCCTACACCCCTCCCTATCTCTGTAACCTCCTCCAGCCCCCTACACCCCTCCCTATCTCTGTAACTTCCTCCAGCCCCCTACACCCCTCCCTATCTCTGTAACCTCCTCCAGCCCCAACAGCCCTCCCTATCTCTGTAACCTCCTCCAGCCCCCTACACCCCTCCCTATCTCTGTAACCTCCTCCAGCCCCTACAATCCTCCCTATCTCTGTAACCTCCTCCAGCCCCTACAACCCTCCCTATCTCTGTAACCTCCTCCAGCTCCTACACCCCACCCTATCTCTGTAACCTCCTCCAGCCCCTACACCCCTCCCTATCTCTGTAACTTCCTCCAGCCCCTACACCCCTCCCTATCCCTATAACCTCCTCCAGCCCCTACACCCCTCCCTATCTCTGTAACCTCCTCCAGCCCCCTACAACCCTCCCTAACTCAGTTACCTCCTCCAGCCCCTACACCCCTCCCTATCTCTGTAACCTCCTACAGCCCCTACACCCCTCCCTATCTCTGTAACCTCCTCCAGCCCCTACAACCCTCCCTATCTCTGTAACCTCCTCCAGCCCCTACACCCCTCCCTATCTCTGTAACCTCCTCCAGCCCCCTACACCTCTCCCAATCTCTGTAACGTCCTCCAGCCCCCTACACCCCTCCCTATCTCTGTAACCTCCTCTAGCCCCTACACCCCTCCCTATCTCTGTAACCTCCTCCAGCCCCTACCACCCTCCCTATCTCTGTAACCTCCTCCAGCCCCTAAAACCCTCCCCATCTCTGTAACCTCCTCCAGCCACAACACCTCTCCCTATCTCTATAACCTCCTCAACCCCTACACCCCTCCCTATCTCTGTAACCTCCTCCAGCCACAACACCCCTCCCTATCTCTGTAACCTCCTCCAGCCCCTAAAACCCTCCCCATCTCTGTAACCTCCTCCAGGCACAACACCTCTCCCTATCCCTATAACCTCCTCCAGCCCCTACACACCTCCTTCTCTCTGTAACCTCCTCCAACCCCCTACACCCCTCCCTATCTCTGTAACCTCCTCCAGCCCGTACACCCCTCCCTATCTCTGTAACCTCCTCCAGTCCCTACAACCCTCTCTATCTCTGTAACCTCCTCCAGCCCCTAAAACCCTCCCCATTTCTATAACCTCCTCCAGCCCCTATAACCCTCCCTATCTCTGTAACCTCCTCCAACTCCTACAACCCTATCTCTGTAATTTCTTCCAGTGCCTACAACCCTCCCTACCTCAGTAGCCTCCACCTGCCCCATCAACCATCCCTATCTCTGTAGCCTCCTCTAGCCCCTACAACGGTCCCTATCTCTGTAACCTACTCCAGCCACTTCAACCCTCTCCATCTCTGTAACATCCTCCAAACCCTATAACCCTCTCTATCACTGTAACCTCCTCCAGACCCAAAAGCCCTCCGTGCCACAGTAACCTCCTCCAGCCCCTACAACCTTCCCTATCTCTGTAAACTCCTCCAACCCTCCCTATCTCTGTAACCTCATCTGACCCCTACAACACTCCCTATCTCTGCAACATCCTTCAGCCCCCTACACCCCTCGCTATCTCTGTAAATACCTCCAGCCCCTACAACCCTCCCTATCTCTGTAACATCCTCCAAACCCTACAACCCTCCCTATTTCTGTAACCTCCTCCAGCATCCACAACCCTCCACTATCTCTCTAACCTCCTCCAGCGCCTACAACCCTCCCTATCTCTGTAGCCTCCTCCAGCGCCTACAACCCTCCCTATCTCTGTAGCCTCCTCCAGCCCCCTACAACCCTCCCTATCTCTGTAACCTCCTCCAGCCCCCTACACCCCTCCCTATCTCTGTAACCACCTCCAGCCCCCTACAACCCTCCCAATCTCTGTAACCTCCTCCAGCCCCTATAACCCTCCCTATCTCTGTAACCTCCTCCAGCCCCTATAACCCTCCCTATCTCTGTAAACTCCTCCAGCCCCTATAACCCTCCCTATGTCTGTAACCTCCTCCAGCCCTATAACCCTCCCTATCTCTGTAACCTTCTCCAGCCCCCTACACCCCTCCCTATCTCTGTAACCACCTCCAGCCCCCTACAACCCTCCCAATCTCTGTAACCTCCTCCAGCCCCTATAACTCTCCCTATCTCTGTAACCTCCTCCAGCCCCTATAACCCTCCCAATCTCTGTAACCTCTCCAGCCCCTACACCCCTCCCTATCTCCGTAACCTCCTCCAGCCCCTATAACCCTCCCAATCTCTGTAACCTCCTCCAGCCCCTATAACCCTCCCCATCTCTGTAACTTCCTCCAGCCCCTATAATCCTCCCTATCTCTGTAATCTCCTCCAGCCCCTATAACCCTCCCTATGTCTGTAACCTCCTCCAGCCCCTATAACCCTCCCTATCTCTGTAACCTCCTCCAGCTACTTCAACCCTCCCTATCTCTGTAACCTCCTCCGGCCTCTATAACCCGCCCTATCTCTGTAACCTCTCCAGCCCCTACACCCCTCCCTATCTATGTAACCTCCTCCAGCCCCTATAACCCTCCCTATCTCTATAACCTCCTCCAGCCCCTATAAACCTCCCTATCTCTGTAACCTCCTCCAGCCCCTACAACCATCCCTATCTCTGCCACCTCCTCCGGCCTCTACAATCCTCCCTATCTCTGTAACCTCCTCCAGCCCCTACACCCCTCCCTATCTCTGTAACCTCCTCCAGCCCCCTACACCCCTCCCTATCTCTGTAACCTCCTCCAGCCCCTACACCCCTCCCTATCTCTGTAACCTTCTCCAGCCCCTACACCCCTCCCTATCTCTATAACCTCCTCCAGCCCCTACAACCCTCCCTATCTCTGTAACCTCCTCCAGCCCCTACACCCTCCCTATCTCTGTAACCTCCTCCAGCCCCTACACCCCTCCCGATCTCTGCCACCTCCTCCGGCCCCCTACACCCCTCCCTATCTCTGCCACCTCCTCCGGCCTCTACAACCCTCTCTATCTCTCTAACCTCCTCCAGCCCTACAACACTGCCTATCTGTATCCTTCTCCAGCCCCTAGTCATATCTCTCTAACCTCCTCCAGCCCTAGAACCCTTCCTATCTCTGCAACCTCTTCCAACCCCTACAACCCTCCCTATCACTGTAACCTGATGGTGACCATGAAACCATTGTCGATTGTTGTAAAACCCCATCTGGTTCACCAACATCCTTTAGGGAAGGAAATCTGCCGTCTTTACCTGGCTGACACCAGACCCACTGCATTGACTCTTAAATGCCCTCTGAACAAGGGGGCAATTAGGGGTGGGCAATAAATGCCTAGCCCACATCCAACGAATGAATTTTTAAAAAAAAGAACTCAAATCCTCTTGCAATGAAGGCCACTTGCCTTCTTAACTGCTCCCTCCCCAATACCTACATTGATCGGGTCGTATATAGACCACCAACTAATGGAAGGGATGTAGAGATACAAATTTGCAAATAAATGATGGAGGGAGGCAAGAGTTATCGAGCAATTGTAATGGAAGACTTCAACTATCCAAATATGGACTGGGAAGCAAATAGTGCAAAGGGACTAGAGGGGCGAGATTTCCTGGAACGTGTTCAAGTTAACTTTCTCCAGCACTAGGCTTCCTGTCCCGAGAGGCACTGATGGACCTGGTTCCGGGGAATGAGTTGGATCAGGTGGGTCAAATATCGGTGGGAGACCCTGCAGGGGCTAGTGACTCCTGCACCATGACGTTGAGGCTAATCGCGGAAAAGGACAGAGTACAATGCATAGCAGGGGTCATTAATTGGTGGGGGGGTGGGGAAGCCAACTTCGATGGGATGGGAATGCATCCAAGCTGAGTGAGTTGGGGTCAAACATTGGCAGGAAAGACAGTGGCTCAACAACGGGTGCCACCTTCAAAGGAAAAGTGTTGCCGGCAACGTCGAGGTGTATTCCCATCGACGGGGACAAATAAATCCAAGAGCGCCCTGGATGACGAGAGGGGTATAGGTGAAGATGCAAAGGAAGGAGATGTCAGGTCGAAAATACAATGGAGAGTCGGGCTGAATATTAGAAGGACCGGAGGGGAAGGGAAGAAACTAGCAAGGGAAGCAAGGAGAGAGCATGAAAAGAGGCCGGCAGCGAATATAAAAGGGAATCCTATGGTCTGCCATAAGCATATGCATAATTAAGGATTAAGGATAAAAAGGAGGCTTGCACATGGAGGTAGGAGAAATAGCGGAGGTATTAAACGAGTACTTCCTAGCTGTGTTAGAAAGGCTACCTTCACTTAAAATAGATAAAAACAAAAAGCTACTGCGGATGCTGGAAATCCAAAACAAAAACAGAATTACCTGGAAAAACTCAGCAGGTCTGGCAGCATCGGCGGAGAAGAAAAGAGTTGACGTTTCGAGTCCTCACGACCCTTCAACAGAACTGAAGTATAGTTAGGAGAGGGGTGAAATATAAGCTGGTTTAAGGTGGTGGGGGGCGGTGGGGGGAGAGAGAAGTTGAGGGTGGGGTGGTTGTGGGGACAAGCAAGCAGTGATAGGAGCAGATAATCAAAAGATGTCACAGACAAAAGGATCAAAGAGGTGTTGAAGGTGGTGATATTATCTAAGAAAAGTGCTAAATAAGAATGGATGGCAGGACACTCAAGGTACAGCTCTAGTGGGGGTGGGGTGGAAAGACTAACAAGGTATTAGTTGTAGATTTGAAAATAGTGGAAATAGGGGGGAAAAGAAGAATCTATATAAATTATTGAAAAAAAAACAAAAGGGAGGGGGAAGAAACGGGGTGGGAATGGGGGAGGGAGTTTAAGATCTAAAATTGTTGAACTCAATATTCAGCCCGGAAGGCTGTAAAGTGCCTAGTCGGAAGATGAGGGTGGCTGTTCCTCCAGTTTGCGTTGGGCTTCACTGGAACAATGCAGCCAGGCCAAGGACAGACATGTGGGCAAGAGAGCAGGGTGGAGTGTTAAAATGGCAAGCGACAGGGAGGTTTGGAATAGATAAGGTACCAGGACCGGGTAGTGAGGGAAGTGAGAGTGGAAATTGCAGAGATCATCTTCCGGACGTCCTTAGACGGAGGGGAGGTGCCGGAGGACCGGAGAATTGCTAACGTCACACCCTGGTTCAAAAAAGGGGTGTGAGGACGATGCCGGCAACTACAGGCCAGTCAGCGGTAGGGAAACCTCTGGAAACCATAGTTCGGGACAAAAATCAATAGTCACTGAGACAAGTGCAAGATAATTAAGGAAAGCCAGCATGGATTCGTCAAGGGGAAAAAAAATCACGTTTAACTAACTTGGGAGTTTTTTTGAGGAGGTAAGAGAAGGTTGATGAGGGCAACATTGTTCGATGTGGTGTATCTGGATTTTCAAAAGGCATTTGATACAGTGCCACACAACAGACTCACGAGCAAAATTCTAGCTCATGGAGTAAAAGGGAAAGTCAGCACTTGGATCAGCAATTGGCTGAGTGACGGGAAAAAGAGAGTCGTGACACATGGTTGTTTTTCAGATCGGAGGAAGGTTTGTCGAGGAGTTCCCCATGGGGTCAGTGTTGGGACCCTTGCTCTTCCTGATATATATATTAATGACCTGGACTGTGGTGTGCAGGGCATGATTTCAACCTTTGCAGATGACACGAAGATTAGAAATGTTGTCAGCTGTGATGAGGATAGTCTTGAACTTCAATAGGACGTAGACCATGGTAGTGGACTGGGCAGACAAGTGGCAGATGAAGTTCAATGCAGGGAAATGTGAGGTGGTCAGATGGGCTGATCAGTGCCAAATGGAATTTAATCCGGATAAGCGTGAGGTGATGCACTTGGGCAGGACAAACGAGTCACGGGAATACACGATGAATGGTAGGACCCTGGGAAGTACCGAGGATCAGAGGGACCTTGGTGTGCATGTCCACCGGTCCCTTAAGGTAGCGGGACAGGCAGACAAGGTGGGTAAGAAGGCATATGGGATACTTGCCTTTATTAGCCGAGGCAAAGAATATAAGAGCAGGGAGGTTATGCTGGAATTGTATAAAACGCTGGTTAGGCCACAGCTAGAGTATTGCGTGCAGTTCTGGAATCCGCATTATAGGAAGGATGCGATTGCATGAGAGAGAAAGTGCAGAGGAGATTTACCAGGATGTTGCCTGGGCTGGAGAGTTTTAGCTATGAGGAGAGATTGGATAGACTGGGGTTATTTTCCCTGGAGCAGAGGAGATTGAGTGGGGGACATGATTGAGGTGTATCATTATGAGGGGCATAGAAAGGGTAGACAGGAAGGAACTTTTCCCCTTGGTGGAGGGATCAATAACCAGGGGGCATAGATTTAAGGTAAGGGAGGAGGGAGGTTTAGAGGGGGATGTGAGGAAGAATTTTTTCACCCAGAGGGTGGTGGGAATCTGGAACTCGCTGCCTGAAAGGGTGGTAGAGGCAGAAACCCTCATAACATTGAAGAATTACTTGGATGTACACTTGCGATGATGCCATGGCAGACAAGGCTATGGGCCTAGCGCTGGAAAATGGGATTAGAATATTCAGGAGCTTGTTTGACCGGTGCAGACTCGATGGGCCGAAGGGCCTCTTTCTGTGCTGTAGACCCCTATGACTATGTGATTCATGTTGGCAGGAAGAATATGGTGGGACAGTATAAAATAAAGGGAGAGCCTGTAAAGGAGGTGCAGGAACAGAGGGAACTCGATGTATATGTACATAAGGAATTGAAGATGGCAGGGCATGTTGAGAGAGCAGTTAATAAAGCATATAGTATCTTAGGCTTCATTGATAGAGGCATTGAGTACAAGAGTAAGGAGGTCATGTTAAACTTGTATAAGGCGCAAGTTAGGCCTCATCTGGAGCATGGCGTCCAGTCCTGGGCACCATACTTGAGGAAGGATGTGAAGGCATTGGAGTGAGTATCAGAATCACAGAGCAGAAGAGGCCCTTCGGCCCATTGAGTCTGCACCGACACGTGAGAAACACCTGACCTACCTACCTAATCCCATCTACCAGCACTTGGCCCCATAGCCTTGAATGTTTATGAGGTGCCAAGTGCTCATCCAGGTACTTTTTAAAGGATGTGAGGCTAACCCGCCTCCACCACCCTCCCAGGCAGTGCATTCCAGACCCTCACCACCCTCGGGGTAAAAATGCTTTTCCTTGCATCCCCCCACCAAACCTCCTGCCCCTCACCTTGAACTTATGCCCCCTTGTGACTGACGCTTCAACTAAGGGGAACAGCTGCTCCCTATCCACACTGTCCATGCCCCTCATCACCTTGTACACATCGATCAGGTCGCCCCTCAGTCTTCTCTGCTCCAACGAAAACAACCCAAGTCTATCCAACCTCTCTTCATAACTTAAATGTTTCATCCCAGGCAACATCCTGGTGAATCTCCTCTGCACCCCCCTCCAGTGCCATCACATCCTTCCTATAATGTGGCGACCAGAACTGCGCACAGTACTCCAGCTGTGGCCTCACCAAGGGTCTATACAACTCCAACATCACCTCCCTACTTTTGTAATCTATGCCTCAATTGATAAAGGCAAGTGTCCCAAATGCCTTTTTCACCACCCCACTAACATGCCCTCTCCGCCTTCAGAGATCTATGGACACACACGCCAAGGTCCCTTTGTTACTCAGAACTTCCTAGTGTCATGCCGTTCATTGAATACTTCCTTGTCAAATTACTTCTTCCAAAGTATATCACCTCACACTTTTCAGGGTTAAGTTCCATCTGCTACTTATCTGCCCATTTGACCATCCCATCTATATCTTCCTGTAGCCCAAGACACTCAACCTCATTGTTAACCACCCGGCCAATCTTTGTGTCATCCACAAACTTACTAATCCTACCCCCCACATAGTCATCTATGTCGTTTATATAAATGACAAATAATAGGGGACCGAGCACAGATCCCTGTGGTACGCCACTAGACACAGGCTTCCAGTCACTAAAGCATCCTTCTGTCTTCACCCTCTGCCTCCTACAACTAAGCCAATTTTGAATCCACCTTATCAAATTACCCTGTATCCCATGTGCATTTGCCCTCTTTATAAGTCTCCCATGTGGGACCTTGTCAAAGGCTTTGTTGAAATCCATATAAACTACATCCACTGCGCTACCCTCATCTACACACCTGGTCACCTCCTCAAAAAATTCAATCAAATTTGTTAGGCATGACCTCTCTCTGACAAAGCCATGCTGACTATCCCTGATCAAACCTTGCCTCTCCAAGTGGAGATAGATTCTCTCCTTCAGAATTTTCTCCAATAGTTTCCCTACCACTGACCTGAGACTCACTGGCCTGTAGTTCCCTGGCTTATCTCTACAACCCTTCTTAAATATCAGAACCACATTAGCTGTTCTCCAGTCCTCTGGCACCTCCCCCGTGGCCAGAGAGGAATTAAAAATTTGGGTCAGAGCCCCTGCGATCTCCTCCCTTGCCTCCCTCAGCAGTCTGGGACACAAATCAACTGGACCTGGAGATTTGTCCACTTTTAAGACTGCCCAACATCTCCAATACCTTGTCACTCCCTATATCAATTTGCTTAAGAACCTCGCAGTCTCTCTCCCCGAGTTCGATACCTTCATCCTCATTCTCTTGGGTGAAGACGGATGTGAAGTATTCATTCAACACTCTAGCGATATCCTCTGGCTCCACCCATAGATTGCCCCCTTGGTCCCTTATGGGCCCTACTCTTTCCCTGGTTATCCTCTTCCCATTGATATACTTATAGAATATCTTGGGATTTTCCCTACTTTTACCAGCCAGAGCTTTCTCATATCCCCTCTTTACTCTCCTAATTGCTTTCTTAAGCTCCACCCTGCACTTTCTGTACTCCACTAATGCCTCTGCTGATTTGCTTCCCTTGTACCTGTTAAAAGCCTCTCTTTTCCTTCTCATCGTAACCTGAATATCTCTGGTCATCCATGGTTCTCTGGGCTTGTTACTCCTTCCTATCACCCTAGAGGGAACATGTTGAGCATGTACCTTCCCCATTTCCTTTTTGAACACTCCTCACTGTTCCTCTGTAGATTTCCCCACAAGTAGCTGTTCCCAGTCTACCTTGGCCAGATCTTGCCTTATTTTACTAAAATCCACTCTCCCCCAATCCAAAACATTTTTTTGCAACTTGTCGATTTCTTTCTCCATAACAAACTGAAACTGTACCATGCTGTGGTCGCTATTGCTAAAATGCTCCCCCACCACCACCTCAGCCACCTGTTCGGCTTCATTTCCCCAGAATTAGGTCCAGCAATGCACCATCCCTTGTTGGACCCTCTGCGTATTGACCTAAAAAGTTTTCCTGTACACATTTCAAGAAATTCACTCCATCCAAGCCTTTAACACTATGTCTATCCCAATTAATGTTGGGAAAGTTGAAATCGCCTAATATAATTACCCTATTGTTATTGTTTTTACACACCTCCACAAATTGTGCACATATTTGCTCCTCAATTTCCCGCTGACTATCTGGGGAGTCTATAATAAACACCTAACAATGTGGCTGCCCCTTTTTTATTCCTACGCTCTACCCACAAAGCTTCATTCGATGCCCCCTCCAAGATATCATCTCTCCTTACTGCAGTAACTGACTCCTTAACTAATGATGCAACGCCTCCTCCTCTTTAACCCCTTTCCCTGTCTCGCCTGAAGATTCTATATCCCGGAATGCTGAGCTGCCAATCCTGCCCTTCCCTCAACCACGTCTCAGTGATGGCTACTATATCACAATTCCACGTGTCAATCCTCACCCTTAACTCATCCGTTTTACCTGTAATACTCCTGGCATTAAAGTAGAGGCCATCCAGCCTTGCCTTACTCCCTTGAAGCTTATTACAGCTGTACTCCCTCTGACTTGATTGTTTTACTGTATTATCACACGTCCCTATTCTGCTAACATTCTGTGTCCCCTCCCCCCTGCCTAGTATAGAGGAGTTTCACAACAAGAATTATTCCTGGGATGAGGAACTGTAGCTGCGAGGGGAGATTGGAGAGGTGGGGGCTGTTTTCCCTGGGGAAAAGAAGGCCGAGAGGAGACTTGATGGGAGGTATTCAAGATCCTGAGGGGTATGGACAGGGTAAGTAGTGAGAAGCTGTTCCCACTCAAAAGAGCATCAAGAACGAGAGGGCACAGATTCGAAATAATGGGCAAAAGGAGTAAAAGTGACGCCGGGAAAAATTTGGAGTCCGGAAAAAAACATCCTGAGAGGGTGGTAGAGGCAGGTTGGACCCAACGATGGGCATTTCAGGAGGAGGCCATTCAGCCCCTCGAGCCCGCTCGCCCCCATTCAATCAGATCACGGCTCACCTGACTGTGGGCTTAACTCCACTTTCCTGCCTGTCCCCCCCGCCTCCCGTAACCCTCGACTCCCTCGTCGATCAGAAACCTGTCTAACTCGGCTTCGAGTATATTCAGTGACCCGGCCCTCCACCCGGTCTCTCTCTGGAGTTCCACAGGACTGACCACCCTCCGAGAGAGGAAATCCCTCCTCATCTCCGTCTCTCCAATGGGAGACCCCTTATTCTCAAACTGTGTCACCCCCCTCCCACTCGTTCTAGATTCTCCCCCAATGATGATGGGGGGAAACATCCTCTCAGCCTCCACCCTGTCGAGACCCTACCCCTCAGGGTCTTATCTGTTTCGATAAGATCCCCTCTCATTCTTCTAAACTCCAATGGGTACAGGGCCCGACCTGCTCAACCCCTCCTCATAAGACAAACCCCCTTCATCCCCGGGGAATCGGCCCAGTGAACCTTCTCCGAACAGCCTCCGGTACAAGTATGTCCCTCTTCATGATTTAGGTGAGGGGGGGGTGGTGAATGTACTACAGCCAAGTTTAGACCATAAGACATAGGAGCAGAAATTAGGCCAATCGGCCGATCGAGTCTGCTCCGCCATTCAATCATAGCTGATAAGTTTCTCAAGCCCCATTCTCCCCGCCTTCTCCCCGTAACCTTTGATCCCCTTACCAATCAAGAACCTACCTACCTCCGTCTTAAATACACTCAATGACCTATGGCCCTCCACAGCCTTCTGTGGCAATGAATTCCATAGATTCACCACTCACTGGCTAAAGAAGTTTCTCCTCATCTCTGTTCCAAATGGTCTTCCCTTTACTCTGAGGCTGTGCCCCTCGGGGTCCTAGTCTCTCCTACTAATGGAAACATCTTCCCCACGTCCACTCTATCCAGGCCTTTCAGTATTCTGTAGGTTTCAATCAGATCCCCCCTCATCCTTCTAAACTCCATCGAGAATAGACCCAGAGTCCTCAAACGTTCCTCATATGTTAAGCCTTTCATTCCTGGGATCGTTCTCGTGAACCTCCTCTGGACCCCTCTCCAGGGCCAGCACATCCTTCCTGAGATACGGGGCCCAAAATTGCTCACAATATTCTAAATGTGGTCTGACCAGAGCCTTATAAAACCTCAGCAGCACATCCCTGCTTTTATATTCTAGTCCTCTCAAAATAAATGCCAACATTGCATTTGCCTTCCTAACTACCGACTCAACCTGCAAGTTAACCTTAAGAGAATCCTGGACTAGGACTCCCAAGTCCCTTTGCACTCCATATTTCTGAATTCTCACCCCATTTAGAAAATAGTCTATGCCTCTATTCTTCCTACCAAAGTGCATGACCTCACACTTCCCCACGTTGTCTTCCATCTGCCACTTCTTTGCCCATTCTCCTAACCTGTCCAAATCCTTCTGCAGCTTCCCCGCCTCCTCAATACTACCTGTCCCTCCACCTATCTTTGTATCATCTGCAGTTTGTGGATGACTCAAAAATAGGTGGGAAGGCAAGTGGTGAGGGTGACACAAAGAGTCTACAGAGGGATATAGACAGGGGAAGTGAGCGGGCAAAAACTTGGCTGGTGGAATATAATGTGGGAAAATGTGAGGTTCTGCACTTTGGCAGGAAGAATAGAGGAGCTGAACATTATTTAAATGGAGAAAGGCTGCAGAAAGCGGCAGCACAGAGGGATTTGGGGGTCCTCCTGCATGAATCACAAAAAGCTAACCTACAAATTTAGCAGGTAATAGGGAAGGTAAATGGAATGTTGGCCTTTATTTCAAAGGGAATGGAGTATAAAAATAGGGAAGTCTCGCTAAAACTACACAAGGCACTAGTTAGACCACACCTAGAATACTGTGAACAGTTTTGGTCCCCTTATCTAAGGAAAGATATCCTGGCATTGGAGGCAGTCCAGAGAAGGTTCACTAGGGTGATCCCGGGTATGGAGGGATTTTCTTATGAGGAGAGGTTGAGTAGGTTGGGCCTGTACTCATTGGAGTTTAGAAGAATGAGAGGCGACCTTATTGAAACATATAAGATTCTTAGGGGATTTGACAGGGGAGATGCTGAGAGGCTGTTTCCCCTTGTGGGAGAGTCTAGGACCAGAGGGCATAATCTCAGAGTAAGGGGTTGCCCATTTAAGACAGAGATGAGGAGGAATTTCTTCACTCAGAGGGTGGTGAATCTGTGGAATTCTTTACCGCAGAGGGCTGTAGAGGTTGGGTCATTAGGTATATTCAAGGCCAAGATAGACAGGTTTTTAGTCAGTAAGGGAATCAAGGGTTATGGGGGAAAGGCAGGAAAGTGGAGTTGAGGATCATCGGATCAGCCACGATCTCATTGAATGGCGGAGCAGACTCGATGGGCTGAATGGCCTACTTCTGCCCCCACGTCTCATGGACCCAAAGTGTGTTCCAATTGCTCTTCTAAGAGACTTGGCTGTAATGTGTAGACTCTTCCCTCTAGTCCCAGGCTGCCCGAACCAGCGGGAATAGTTTCTCTCTCTCTCTCAACCCTCGCAGTCGCCCTTAATATCTCCAAATCTTCGATCCGATCGCCCCCCCCCCACCCCGTAACCTTCTAAATTCCAGGGAACGCAACCCCTGGGGTCCGCGAAATCTCCCCCCCGCCCCTCGTAATCTGACGCTCGGAGTCCGGGCTATCCATCCTGGTAAACCTTCGCTGCCCTCGCTCCCTCCCTCCCTCCCAGGGGCCAGTACCAGCATATCCTTCCTGAGGTGTGATGCCCTTGCCCTGATCGCCCTGGAGGAGGCGGTAGCGAGCCCCGCCTCATTGAACCGCTCTCCGCCATTCGTTAAGGTCACGCCTCATCCGATTGTGGTCTCAAATCCATTTTCCCCCAACACTCAACCCCCCCCGCCCGCCCTAAACCTCAAACCACCCCTTGTCTAGCAAAAATCGGTCCAATTCATTGAATAAAGTCAACGCCCACTGCTCTCCGAGGAAGCGAATTCCACAGAGCAACGATCTGTTGGACGTAAAATATATTCTCCTCTTCTCAATCTTAAATGGCGGACCTCTTAATTCTTGAAACCACGTCCCCTGGTTCTAGGCTCCCCTACAAGCAGGGGTGGGGCCCATCCTCCCGGTATCTACCCGATCAAAACCCCTCCGGATCTCATCCGTTTCAATAAGATCGCCTCTCGTTCTTCTCCGCTCCAGACGGGACAGACTCAAAGCCTGCTCAGGCTTCCTTCGCCCCGAGTTGGAGGGGGCAGGGGGGGAAGGGAAAGGCAGGATTTAGGAGCGGGAGGAGGCCATTCAGCCCCTCGAGCCCACTCCGCCCGTCACCGAGATCGCGGCTGATCCGGCTGTGGTCTCAACTCCGTTTTCCAACCCTCGGCCCCCTCGTCGATCAGAAACACGTCTGACTCGGGCCTCGAATATCTCCAGGATCGCGCAGAGTGCGGAAGAGGCCCTTCGGCCCATCGAGCCTGCCACCGACCCCCCCCGACCTACCCACCTAACCCCGTTCACCAGCGCTTGGCCCCCGTAGCCTCGAATGTGACGAGGTGCCAAGCGCTCATCCAGGTACTTTTTTTTAAAAGGACGTGAGGCTAACCCGCCCTCCACCACCCTCCCAGGCAGCGCATTCCAGACCCTCACCACCCTCTGGGTTAAAAAAAAAAACCACGCGGGTTCAAATCCCACCCAGTAGAACTTGAAACCCCGATTCGGTTCTTAAAATAAAACAAAAGAGCCGGAATCGAAAGGGGCTGGTCTCAGTCACGGGCGTCCGTGGAATGATTGTTGTGAAAAAAATAAACAAGTAAGTAAGTCCCGAGACCCATCCCGTCCACGGGCGTCCCTTCGGGCAAGGGAGATGGCCGCCCTCACCCGGTGTCAGGGCCCCACACGTGACCCAAGATCCACAGCGGCCAAGTGGTTTCGCTCTTCACTGCCCCTCCGGAATGGGCCGGCCGAGGCGATTAGGGCATCGGCGTGGCAACACGTTAACACAACGCGTTTGCAAAATTAAGCGGGAGCCTCCTCCTTGGCGCCCACCCCACGACGTGTCTACTTGGGGGCCTGAAGACACGTCTTAAGTTAAGGCCGCCTCTCTTGTCCGCCTGATGCTTCTACCACCTCCCCTCCTCTGCCTATTCCCTGTACTTCAGTCCCCCACCACCCCCCGGGTATAAAAACCAACATTCCCAGCCCCGCCCCCGTCGATACACCGAAATAGGGAGGCCCTGTCCCTTTAAATAGCCCGAGATCAAGGCGCTAACACAGTCCCAATCCACCCCATGCACCCCGCCCCCCATCAATACACCGAAATACAGTCATGGGGGTCGATCGCACAGAAAAAGGCCCTTCGGCACATCAAGTCAAACAAGTACCTGATTATTCTCATCAACTTTTCCAGCACTAGGCCCATAGCCTTGTCTGACATGGGCATCATCGCAAGTGTACATCCAAGTACTTCTTCAATGGTTAAGAGGGTTTCTGCCTCTACCACCCTTTCAGGCAACGAGTTCCAGATTCCCCGCCCACCCTCTGGGTGAAAAAAATTCTTCCTCACGTCCCCTCCTAAACCTCCCGCCCCCTTACCTTAAATGTATGCCCCCCCCCCCAGTTATTGATCCCTCCACCAAGGGGAAAAGTTCCTTCCTGTCTACCTTATCTATGCCCCTCACAATTTTATACACCTCAATCATGTCCCCCCCTCAATCTCCTCAGTTCCAGGGAAAATAACCCCAGTCTATCCAATTTCTCCTCATAACTAAAACTCTCCAGCCCAGGCAACATCCTGGTAAATCTCCTCTGCACTCTCTCTCTCTCTCTCTCTCGTGCAATCACCATAAGACCATAAGACATAGGAGCAGAAATTAGGCCAATCGGCCCATCGAGTCTGCTCCGCCATTCAATCATGGCTGATAAGTTTCTCAACCCCATTCTCCCGCCTTCTCCCCATAACCTTTGATCCCCCTTACCGATCAAGAACCGATCTATCTCGCTCTTAAATATACTCAATGACCTATGGCCTCCACAGCCTTCTGTGGCAATGAATTCCATCGATTCACCACTCTCTCTGGCTAAAGAAATTTCTCCTCATCTCTGTTCTAAAGGGTCTTCCCTTTACTCTGAGGCTGTGCCCTCGGGTCCTAGTCTCTCCTACTAATGGAAACATCTTCCCCACGTCCACTCTATCCAGGCCTTTCAGTATTCTGTAAGTTTCAATCAGATCCCCCCTCATCCTTCTAAACTCCATCAAGTATAGACCCAGAGCCCTCAAACGTTCCTCATATGTTAAGCCTTTCATTCCTGGGATCGTTCTCGTGAACCTCCTCTGGACCCTCTCCAGGGCCAGCACATCCTTCCTGAGATACGGGGCCCAAAATTGCTCACAATATTCTAAATGTGGTCTGACCAGAGCCTTATAAAGCCTCAGCAGCACATCCCTGCTTTTATATTCTAGTCCTCTCAAAATAAATGCCAACATTTCATTTGCCTTCCTAACTACCGTGTCAACCTGCAAGTTAACCTTAAGAGAATCCTGGGCTAGGACTCCCAAGTCCCTTTGCACTCTAGATTTCTGAATTCTCTCCCCATATAGAAAATAGTCTATGCCTCTATTCTTCCTACCAAAGTGCATGACCTCACACTTCCCCACGTTGTAGTCCATCTGCCACTTCTTTGCCCACTCTCCTAACCTGTCCAAATCCTCTGCAGCCTCCCCGCCTCCTCAATACTACTTGTCCCTCCATCTACCTTTGTATCATCTGCAAACTTAGCCAGGATGCCCTCGGTTCCTTCATCTAGATCATTAATGTATAAAGTGAAAAGTTGTGGTCCCAACACTGACCCCTGCGGAACTCCACTAGTCACCGGCCGCCATCCTGAGAAGGACCCCCTTATCCCCACTCTCTGCCTCCTGCCAGACAGCCAATCTTCTATCCATGCTAGTACCTTGCCTCTAACACCATGGGCTCTTATCTTACTGAGCAGCCTCCTGTGCGGCACCTTGTCAAAGGCCTTCTGGAAGTCCAAGTAGATAACATCCATTGGCTCTCCTTTGTCTAACCTACTCGTTACCTCCTCAAAGAATTCTAACAGATTTGTCAGGCATGACCTCCCCTTGATGAAACCATGCTGACTTTGCCCGATTTTACCATGCACTTCCAAGTATTCTGAAATCTCATCCTTAATAATGGACTCTAAAATCTTACCAACGACCGAGGTCAGGCTAATCGGCCTGTAATTTCCCGTCTTTTGCCTCACTCCCTTCTTAAACAGGGGGGGTTACATTAGCGATTTTCCAGTCCTCTGGGACCCTCCCTGACTCCAGTGATTCCTGAAAGATCACCACTAACGCCTCCACTATCTCTTCAGCTATCTCCTTCAGAACTCTGGGGTGTCATCCAACTAGTCCAGGTGATTTATCCACCTTCAGACCTTTCAGTTCTCCTAGCACCTTCTCCTTGGTAATGGCCACCATACTCACCTCTGCCCCCCAACTCTCTTGAACTTTGGGGGTGTCACTCGTGTCTTCCACCGTGAAGACTGACGCAAAGTACCTATTCAGTTCCTCCGCCATTTCTTTGTTCCCCACTACTACTTCTCCAGCGTCATTTTCCAGCGGCCCAATGTCAACTTTTGCCTCTCTTACCCTTTATATATCTAAAAAAAACTCTTGCAATCTTCTTTTATATTACTGGCTAGTTTACCCTCATATTTAATCTTCTCCCTCCTTATTTCTTTTTTAGTTGTCCTCTGTTAGTCTTTGTTGGCTTCCCAATCTCCTGGTTTCCCACTGCTCTTCGTCACATTGTATGCTTTCTCTTTAGCTTTTATGCTGTCCCTGACTTCCCTTGTCAGCCATGGTTGCCTCGTCCTCCCTTTAGTATGCTTCTTCTTCCTAGGGATGAATTTTTGCTGTGTCTCCCAAATGACTCCCAGAAACTCCTGCCATTGCTGTTCCACTGTCTTTCCTGCTAGGCTCATCTCCCAGTCAATTCTGGCCAGCTCCTCCCTCATGCCTCTGTAGTTGCCTTTATTCAACTGTAATACCGTTACATCTGATCCCAGCTTTTTCCTCTCAAATTGCAGGGTAAATTCTATCATATTATGGTCACTTCCTCCTAAGGGTTCCTTCACCTTAAGCTCCCTTATCAAATCTGCCTCATTATACATCACTAAATCTAGAATTGCCTGTTCCCTAGTGGGCTCCACCACAAACTGCTCCAAAAAGCCATCTCGTAGACATTCCACAAATTCCTTTTCTTGGGATCCACTCCCAACCTGATTTTCCCAGTCTACTTGCATATTGAAATCCCCCATGATCACTGTAACCTTGCCTTTCTTACACACCTTTTCCATCTACTGATGTATCTTGTGCCCCACATCCTGACTACTGTTCGGAGGCCTGTACATAACTCCCATTATGGTTTCCTTACCTTTGCGGTTCCTCAACTCTACCCACACAGATTCTACATCATCTGACCCTCCGTCATTTCTTGCTATCGATTTAATTTCATTTCTTACTAACAAAGCAACCCCACCCCCTCTGCCAACCTGCCTATCTTTTCGATAGGATGTATATCCTTGGATATTTAGCTCCCAGTCCTGATCCCCTTGTAGCCATGTCTCCGTGATGCCCACCACATCATAACCTGCCCATTTCAATCTGCGCCACAAGCTCATTTACCTTATTTCGTATACTGTGTGCATTCAGATACAACACCTTCAGTCTTGTATTTCCCGTCCCCTTTCTCATTGTCGTCCCTTTATCTGATGTGCTTGAAGTTAGATTCCTAGCCCATTCCAAACACTCTGTCCTATTTTGTGGTTCTGGGGACTTTAATAGCCTCTCCTGGGCTCTCCTTTCTTTTCAGTTTTTTCATAATTTTCCATGAAGTTGAATCCACCCCCCCACACGCTAACCTGCTGCTTTGTTTCCCATTAGTCATACTTCTTGGGAGTTTTACCCTTCCCTCTCCCCACCAACTTTCTAGTTTAAAGTCCTGTTGACCACCCTATTTACCCTTTTCGCTAGAACATTGGTCCCAGATCGGTTCAGGTGGAGACCGTCCCAACGGTACAGATCCCTCCTGTTCCGATACTGATGCCAGTGCCCCACGAAATGGAACCCCTCTTTCCTGCACCACTCCTTTAGCCACGCGTTTACTTCCCTTATTCTTGCGTCCCTATGCCAATTTGCACGTGGCTCGGGTAGTAATCCGGAGATTATAACCCTTGAGGGACCTGTTCTTGAATTTAGTTCCTAGTTCCTGATAATCCCCAAACAGGTCCTCTTTCCTAGTCTTGCCTATGTTATTTGTCCCGACGTGGACCACAACAACTGGATCCTCCCCCTCCCTCTCCAATATCCTTTCAAGCCGGTCAGAGATGTCCCTCACCCTGGCACCGGGCAGGCAACATACCATGCGGGACTCTCGATCCTGCTTACAAAGGAAGCTATCAATTCCCCTAATTATAGAATCCCCTACAACTACCACTTGTCTTTTTGCTCCCCCCTCTTGAATGGCCTCCTGTGCCACGGTGCCGTGGTCAGCTGGCTCATCCTCCCTACAGCCCTGTTCCTCATCCACACAGGGAGCGAGTACCTCGTACCTGTTGGACAAGGTCAAGAGCTGAGGCTCCTCTGCTCCTGAACACAGGATCCCTCTACCTGCCTCACTTGCAGTCACACCCTGCTGACCCTGACCGCTGACCGGACTCGAGGTGCTTACCGGGTGTGACTGCCTCCTGATACAAAGCGTCCAGGTAACTCTTCCCCCTCCCGGATGTGCCACAGCGTCTGGAGCTCGGACCCCAGGCTCATCAATTCTGAGCCGGAGTTCCTCCAGCAACCAACACTTGCTGCAGATGTGGTCACTGCGGCTCGCAATGGGATCTGTCAGCTCCCACATCATACAGCTACAGCACATCACCTGCCCAGCCATCTCCACTTAGATAATTCATTTATTTTACATCCTTCCTATAATGCGGATTCCAGAACTGCACGCAATACTCTAGCTGTGGCCTAACCAGCGTTTTATACAGTTCCAGCATAACCTCCCTGCTCTTATATTCTACGCCTCGGCTAATAAAGGCAAGTATCCCATATGCCTTCTTAACTGCCTTATCTACCTGTCCCGCTACCTTAAGGGACCGGTGGACATGCACACCAAGGTCCCTCTGATCCTCGGTACTTCCCAGGGTCCTGCCATTCATCGTGTATTCCCGTGCCTTGTTTGTCCTGCCCAAGTGCATCACCTCACACTTATCCGGATTAAATTCCATTTGCCACTGATCAGCCCATCTGACCGGCCCGTCTATATCCTCCTGTAATCTGAGGCTATCCTCCTCACTGTTTACCACCCCACCAATTTTCGTGTCGTCCGCAAGCTCACTGATCAACTCTCCTACATTCAAGTGTAAATCATTTATATATACCACAAACAGCAAGGGACCCAACACCGATCCCTACGGAACCCCACTGGACACAGACATCCAGTCACAAAAACACCCCTCGACCATCACCCTCTGCTTCCTGCCACTCAGCCAATTCTGGATCCAATTTGCCTTGGATCCCATGGGCTCTTACCTTCGTTCTCAGTCTCCCACGCAGCACCTTATCTAAAGCCTTGTTGAAGTCCAAGCAGACTATGTCAAATGCATCGCCCTCATCTACACACCTGGTCACCTCTTCGAAAAATTCAATCAAATTGGTCAGGCATGACCTTCCCTTAACAAAACCATGCTGACTGTCCTTGATTAACCCCTGTCTCTCCAAGTGTAGATTAATTCTGTCCCTCAGAATTGCTTCCGATAGTTTCCCCACCACTGAGGTTAGACTGACTGGCCTGTATTTCCCTGGTTTATCCCTTCCTCCCTTCTTGAATAACCACATTGGCTGTCCTCCAGTCCTCTGGCACCTCCCCTGTGGCCAGAGAGATATTGAAAATTATTGCCAGCTTCGCTGCTATCTCCTCCCTTGCCTCACTCAACAGCCTGGAATACATTTCATCCGGGCCCGGAGGTTTATCTACTTTTAAGCCTGCCAGACCACTTAGAACCTCCTCCCTTTCTATGCCAATTTCTTTAATTATATCACAGACCTTCTGCCTGATTTCCATACCCACGTCGTCCCTCTCACTTGTGAACACCGACACAAAGTATTCATTTAGAACCCTACCTACGTCTTCCGGCTCCACACACAAATTATCACCATGGTCCTCAACGGGCCCTACTCTTTCCCTAGTTATCCTCTTACTCTTAATGCACTTGTCAAATAACTTTGGATTTTCCTTAATTTTACCTGCCAATGTTTTTTCATGCCCCCTTTTTGCTCTCCTAGTTTCCTTTTTAAGTTCCCCCCCTACACATTCTATACTCCTCTAGGGCTTCCGTTGTTTTGAGCCCTCGGTATCTGCTATTAGCCTCCCTTTTTCTCTTTATCCAATCCTGTATAATCCCTCGACATCCAGGGTTCCCTGGATTTGTTGGTCCCACCTTCATCCTTACTGCAATATGTTGGCCCTGTCCTCTCCCTATTTCCTTCTTGAATGAGTCCCACTGCCCTGACGCAGATTTACCTAAAAGTAGCTGCTCCCAGTCCACTCTGGCCAAATCATATCTGATCCTATTAAAATCGGCTTTACCCCAGTTTGGAACTCTGATTTCTGGCCCATCCTTGTCCTTTTCCATACCGACCTTGAATCGAACAGAGTTATGATCACTATCTGCAAAATGCTCCCCCCGCCGATACCTCTACCACTTGCCTGGCTTCAGTCCCTAAAATTAAGTCCAGGACCGCCCCCTCTCTTGTAGGACCTTCTACGTACTGGCTTATAAAGCTCTCCTGGATGCATTTTAAGGAATTCCGCTCCCTCTAAACCTATCACACCATGACTAACCCGGTTAATGTTGGGGAAGTTGAAATCCCCCACTATTACTACCCTATTATTTTTACACTTCTCTGAAATTAGCCTCCGGATCTGCTCTTCTCTTTCTCTCTGACATTTTGGGGGCCTTTAGTGCACTCCCCAGCAATGTGATTGCTCCTTTTTTGTTTTTCAGTTCTACCCATACACAGGGAGGCACTGTCCCTTTAAATACCCTGAGATCAAGGCGCTAACACAGTCCCGATCCAACCCCCTGCAACCACCCCTCGATACACCGTAACAGGGAGGCAACTGTCCCTTTAAATACCTTGAGATCAAGGCGCTAACACAGTCCCGATCCACGCCCCCCCCTTCCCAACCACCCCTCGATACACCTTAACAGGGAGGCACTGTCCCTTTAAATAACCTGAGATCGAGGCGCTAACACAGTCCCCATCCACACCCCCCTTTCCAATCACCCCTCGATACACCGTAACAGGGAGGCACTGTCCCTTTAAATACCCTGAGATCAAGGCGCTCACACAGTCCCCATCCACACCCCCATCGATACACCGTAACAGGGAGGCAACTGTCCCTTTAAATACCCTGAGATCAAGGCGCTCACACAGCCCCGATCCTCCACCGCCACAGGACAGAAAGGGATCACAGCAACCCCCCCACACCACCACCCCCACCCCATCCCATCCACCCCTTTCGCAAGTGCCCCGAATACTCACATGGGAGAGAAGAGGAGCTGCCCTTTCGTCCCTTCCAGTTGGTTGCCCACCACACAAGCAGGGGGGTGGGAGGGGGTGCTTTGCTTGCCTTGGTCTCTGCAAAGTCAGGAGGAGAGAGGAGAGAGAGAGAGAGAAAGGGTCCATTTATTATTGTTGTTGTAAAACACAATGCAATGCCCCATGCAAAGCAGCCCTGGTGCATTTCATCAAGAGGGTTGCATTAATGCATCTCTTTAAAGAGGATGATGGTGGTAAAATGCCCAGGAGGGTTAAAGAGCCCCCTCCCCTTCCTTCTCTTACCTGCAGCACCCTCCCTCTCTCCCCAGACACACACCCCCTCTCTCTCTTGTTCTGCAGGACAATGAAGGCTTGCAGACAGGGGCCTCTGCAGCCTGCAGCAGCTCAGGCCCCGCCCCCCTCCCGCCTCGCCATTGGCTGGAGGACCTCCCCCCCCCCCACGCGCCCGGGAGCCGATTGGCCGGCCCCCGCCGTCCAGTCGCCGCGCGCATTCCGGGGGCGACCGTCATTGGCTGGAGGACCCTCCGCACGCAACCACTCCCCTCCCGGGACCTCCTCAGCCTGGTCCTCCAACTGATCTGATTGGTCGCCTTCCCCAACCCCCCCCCCCTAGAACACATACACATGACCCCGCCCCGTCGCCCGGTCCTTGATCTGATTGGACTCCAGTCACTCCCCCCTCCCCCAAGAACGAATCACGGCCCCGCACCGTCGCCCGGTCCTCCAAGTGATCTGATTGGTCATCTCCCCTGTCCCTCCATCACCCCAACCCCCCCCCCCCAACACACACGACCCCGCCCCCGTCGCCCGGTCCTCCAAGTGATCTGATTGGTCCCCTCCCCTGCCCCACCCCCAACACACACACGACCCCGCCCCCTCGCCCGGCCGTCCAAGTGACCTGATTGGTCGGCTCCCCATCCCCCACCCCAAAACACACACACACACACACGACCCCACCCCCTAGCACGGTCCTCCAAGTGATCTGATTGGTCGCCTCCCCTGCCCCCTCCCCCAACACACACACACACACACACACACACGACACCGCCCCCTCGCCCAGTCCTCCAAGTGATCTGATTGGTCGCCTTCCCTGCCCCTCCACCGCCCCCACCCCCAATGCACACGACCCCGCCCCCTCCCCCCCCAGTCCTCCAAGCGATCTGATTGGTCGCCTCCCCTCCCCCTCCACCAAAACACACTCATGACCCCGCCCCCTCGCCCGGTCCTCCAAGTGATCTGATTGGTCGCCTACCCCCCTGTCAATCACCCGTCGGGGAACGCGCCGGCGGAAAAAAAAAACCACAACAACAGAAAATTTAGGTC